>NC_134694.1:86878382-87120882 GCF_050947455.1 Rhinoderma darwinii
CATTAGTAGCTGCTTCAATATGGTTATCCTGCATAATCATTTCCAACATCTTCTCTTGGCTTGCCCCTACATCACAGTTCACTTTGTTTTAATGTTTCCTAATAATGAGACCTGGGAGAATTTTTTAAGTCTCGTCATGGTAAAAACGCTATTTATGTGCTTCATAATCAAAGAGATTGTTAATGGAAAAGATTAGGGTCAATAGTATCAAAAGTATTAAGATCATGAACACTGTTAGAAAAAGCAAGATTTTTATTAACCCTTTCATAAACTGGGGTATTGTGGACCTTGAAGCTGAGAGCAAAATTTCACATTTTGGAATGAGGTATTTTAACCGGTTCAAGACCGCGCTATTTTGAGCCTTCAGGACCAGACACCGTTTAGCCATTTTTAGCACGCGTTAGTTAAACGGCTATAACGTTTTTTATTTGTTGGGCTAGCGACGTGATTTTTGCTACGTTTTTTTAGTAAACAATGCAGGTTTTTGTTTTAAGCAGTTTTATACACATCCAGGGGCGTAACTAGGAAAGACTGGGCCCCATAGCAAACTTTTGACTGGGGCCCCCCCCTCCCCGGGTGTCACACAACCCCCACCCCCTTGTAGATCGTGCCTTTTTTACAAACCCCCCTTTTGATAACGCCATACAGCCCCCCTGTAGATAACGCCATACAGCCCCCTTTGTAGATATCTACAGAGGGGGCTGTATGGCGCTATCTACAGAGGGGGCTGTATGGCGTTATCTACGGGGGGACTGTATGGCGTTCCCTACGGGGGGGTGTATGGCGTTCCCTACAGGGGGGACTGTATGGCGTTCCCTACAGGGGGGACTGTATGGCGTTCCCTACAGGGGGGGACTGTATGGCGTTCCCTACAGGGGGGCTGTATGGCACAATCTGCAGGGGGGGCTGTATGGCGCTATCTACAGGGGGGCTGTATGGCGCTATCTACAGGGGGCTGTATGGCGCTATCTACAGGGGGGGGCTGTATGGCGCTATCTACAGGGGGGCTGTATGGCGCTATCTACAGGGGGGCTGTATGGCGCTATCTACAGGGGGGCTGTATGGCGTTATCTACAGGGGGGCTGTATGGCGTTATCTACAGGGGGACTGTATGGCGCTATCTACAGGGGGGCTGTATGGCGTTATCTACAGGGAGACTGTATGGCGCTATCTACAGGGGGACTGTATGGCGCTATCTACAGGGGGGACTGTATGGCGTTATCTAGAGGGGGGACTGTATGGCGTTATCTACGGGGGGCTGTATGGCGTTCCCTACAGAGGGGGCTGTCTGGCGTTATCTACAGGGGGGACTGTATGGCGTTCCCTACAGAGGGGGCTGTCTGGCGTTATCTACAGGGGGGACTGTATGGCGTTACCTACAGGGAGTCTGTATGGCGTTCCCTACAGGGGGGGTCTGTAGGGAACGCCATACAGCCCCCCCTGTAGGGAACGCCATACAGCCCCCCCCTGTAGGGAACGCCATACAGCCCCCCCCCCCCCTGTAGGGAACGCCATACAGTCCCCCCCCCCTGTAGGGAACGCCATACAGCGTCCCCCCCTGTAGGGAACGCCATACAGCTTCCGTCCCCCCTGTAGGGAGCGCCATACAGTGTCCCGTCCCCCCTGTAGGGAACGCCATACAGCCCCCCCTGTAGGAAAAGCCATACAGCCCCCCCCCTTGTAGGCAACGCCATACGGCGTCCCCCCTCCCAAAAAAATGCGACCTACAGTGTGATAAAGACTTTACAGACCTAATAAAAGACATGTACCCCCTATCCACAGAATAGGGGATACATGTGTGATGGCTGGCATTGATAGGGAGAACGGGGGACTGAAAGTCCCCCTGAAGTTCTCCATGACTAACCTCTGACTTCCGGCGTCTGTGTCGGCAGCTCACTAAAAATGAAAGGAGCGCTGGTCACGCATGCACACAAGCGTGACCGGCGCTCCATTCATTTTTCCGGAGCTGCCGACACAGACCCAGGAAGTCCGAGGTTTGTGATGGAGAACGTCAGAGGACTTTCAGTCCCCCGTTCTCCCTATTGCTGCCAGCGATCACACATGTATCCCCTATCCTGTGGATAGGGGATACATGTCTTTTGTTTAATGGCAGAGCGGGGAGATACCTCCCTGCTCTGCCGTACTGTTCAGTGGCGTCCCGCTGTAGCAGCCATAGCGGCTGCTAGCGAAGCCTGCGGCCATGGTGGGGGCCCGTGCTGGCGGGCGACACAGGCCCCCTCATGCCACGGGCACCGTAGCAGCCACTACTGCTGCTATGGCGATAGTTACGCCACTGTACAGATCCTTTATGCCATTTTATAATTTTAAGGCTTAGGTTTGAAAAAAATAGTAAAAAAAAATATGCCTTTTTACTTTTCAGCACTTTTTTTGGGGTAATAATATAGTTTTACCCTACAATAGACCTTTTATTTGTGATCGTCATTGTCTACCATAAAATTTGATATATTACGTGTCTATTTAGGTAATTGAGTCAGGGCTAGCATTACAAAAATATTTGACGTGGGAAACTGTTTTTTTGGGTGGGTACTTTATGTGTATTTATTATTTCGTTTATTTGCACTTTATTTTACTTTTATTTTTTATTATCATAGTCTGTCCCTCAAGGGTCCGAAAAAACCTTTAAGTGATTTTTTTATTTTTTTTATTTTACACCTTGCTTTCACACATAGTGTAAATACTGTGAAGTTTCTGCAACGAAGTTCGTTGCGTAAAATCTGCAGCATAATACAGTAGCAGCAAAGTGGTTGAGATTTGAAAAGATCTCATCCACACGCTGCATTTAATGCTGAGCGGAAAAAAAAAACAGAAATTGACCTGTGGTGCGTTTTTTAAAATCCGCAGCATGTGAACAGTATTTGCATAAACGCTGCATATTTGATGCAAGTTTTCCCCGTTGAATTCAATGGGGAGGTAAAACCCGTAATAAATTGCAGAAGTTACGCTTTTTGCGGTGGAAAAGCGATTAAGCTGCAAAAAACGCAACTCAGGAAAAGAAAATCTTATACATACCCAGAATTCTGTGTTTCTTCGTCCAGGCCAGCCTCCAGGGATGACGCTTCATCCCATGTGATCGCTGAAGCCAATCACAAGCTACAGCGATCACATGGGATGAAACATCATCCCAGGAGGCCGGGCAGCAGGACGGCGGAGGGACGCATTGCCATGGCTACGTAAGTATGAATCTTTTTGCTTTTTTTTTAGGTGGAGATTTTCCACAGCAGTCATTCCGGTTGAAAAACTGCACCACAATTTGGTGCGTTTTTTCGGCCAGAATTCCCTGTGGCACACTGTGTGGATATGCTGTGTGCTTTTATGCAGCTTATGCGCCCATTTAGCGCTGTGTACAATCGATCAGATAAGATAGTGATCGCTCGAGCAGCCAGCAAAAAACTGCGCCGTATATCTGCTATGTCTCAGGTTTTACGAACCTGGACCGCCAGCCGTATAAATACAGCGGGCAGTCGGGAACCAGTTAAAGGTGAATTTAATTGTTATTTTTTAATCGACCCCAAAATATTCCTTTTTTTGTGGGACACACTAATTATTTTAAACTGGAGCTATCAGAAACAGAAAAACATTTATTTTATGTTCTATTTTAAGGTAGTTTGTTCAATGAATAATATGCACCCTAAGGCCGAGTTCCTACAGCCCGGATACGCTGGATAAAAACTGCGCAGTGTATCCGACCTGGAACCCGCAGCACCTTTCGTCCAAAAAACCGCATGACGTGTAGTGCGTTTTTTCAAACAGAATTTCCGCTGCGGAATATAGCGCTCACACTTACCCTTCTCTGCGCGTAGTCCGGCCTCCTACAATGACATTGCAGGCCATGTGACACTGCAGCTTGTGACTGGCCGCAGCGGTCACATGGGATGAAACGTCATCCCAGGAGGCCGGACTGGACAAAGAAGCAGGAAGTTCTGGGTAAGTATGATTTTTTTTTGCTGGAGTTGCGATTTTGCGGCATAATTGCTGCGATTGCGCCACAAAAATCGCAACACTTGGCTTTCTGGTGCGGGTTTGAATTCAATGGGGAAAACCTGCAACAGAAAAAAAAAAAAAAAAAAAAAAACGCAGCATAAATTGACATGCTGCAGCATTCAATTCTGAACCGCAGGTCAATTTCTGAACGTTTACGCTGCGTTTTTTTCCCGCGTCGTGGGCATGAGATTTTCTAAATCTCATCCACTTTGCTGCTACTGTAAATGCTGCGGAATTTCCGCACACAATTCCGTTGTGGAAATTTCGCAGCGTTTACGCTATGTGGGAACACGGACAAAAAAAATAATCCTCTCACTCTCCCATGCATAGCCAAATATGTGTACATTGTGTAATGTATGATGTTGCTATAGCACAGACAAAATTTTTGTCTTAAATTTATCTTCCTCCCTTAGGCTGGGTTCACACACCCTATTTACAGACGTAATTCGCGCGTTTTAACCTCGAATTACGTCTGAAAATACGGCTCCAATGCGCCGGCAAACATCTGCCCATTAATTTGAATGGGCTTTACGATGTTCTGTGCCGACGGTCAAAGAAGTGCCTGTCATTACTTGAGATGTAATTGGAGCCGTTTTGCATTGACACCATGGAAAAACAGCTCCAATTACGTCCGTAATGGACGCTGCGAAAAACGCCTGCAACATGCCATTACGTCTGAAATTACGGAGCTGTTTTCTCCTGAAAACAGCTCCGTAATTTCAGCCGTAATGGACGCTTTCGTGTGAACATACCCTTAAAGTTTTACTAAACTTTCAAAAAACTTTTGACGTCATAGTGACATGTCAGAAGTTTTGATCAGTGGGGGTCCGAGCACTGAGACCCCCACCAATCGCTAAAACGAAGTGGCAGGAGACTTTCATAGACTTTCTATTGAGCCCGTACACGGCTCGTTCGGCTTTCCGAGGAAAGCCGATCAGAAAGGAAGCGGCACATCCCTCACCCAAGCGCTTCTGACACTAAGGGCAAAGACCCCCGTGGCGGAATAGCTCTGGAATTCCGCTGCGGACACTCCGCAGCGTTAATCCGCAGCGGACCCATTTCTCCATTGCCTTCCACTTCTTTTTAGTAGGGTTCGTTTAGACGATGCGGAAAATTCTGCTGCGGAGCATAGGCTGCGGTGCGGAATTTGGTGTCCGCAGCATACAATGGATGTTGCGGACCTGTGGCGGACTGGTTGCGGACTCATTGCGGAAGTTCTCCATTGACTTCAATGGAGATTCAAAATTCCGCAATGAAGTCCGCAGATGTCATGTACATGGTTATGTGTGCTGCGGAGCGTATTGGTTTTTTAACATGACATTTCTTCATTCTGGCTGGACCTATGTGTATTTCTAGGTCTACAGCCAGACTGAGGAAGTCAATGGGGCTCCCATAATTACGGGTGACTACGTGTGTGCACCCATAATTACGGGAGCGTTGCTAGGCGACGTCAGTAAATAGTCACTGTCCAGGGTGCTGCAAGAGTTAAACAATCGGCAGTAACTGTTTCAGCACCCTGGACAGTGACTACCGATCACAATATACAGCAACCTGTAAAAAAAATAGAAGTTCATACTTACCGAGAACTCCCTGCTTCTTCCTCCAGTCCGGCTTCCCAGGATGACGTTTCAGTCTAAGTGACGGCTGCAGCCAATCACAAGCTGCAGCGGTCACATGGACTGCCGCGTCATCCAGGGAGGTCGGGCTGGATGCCGAAAGAGCGACGCGTCACCAAGACAACGGCCGGTAAGTATGAATTTCTTTTACTTTCACTAGAGAAAGTGCTGTCCCTTCTCTCTATCCTGCACTGATAGAGAGAAGGGAAGTACTTTCACCTCAATACACAACGGCCAGTCCGCATCAATTTACTGCACATTTTGGGCAGATCCGCAACAGAATCTGCAACGCAGATTCTGTGCGGCATTGATGCGGACAGTTGCGGAAGAAATACGCCACGTGGGGCCATGCCCTAAATGTGACGCGTCTTACTCTAGCTCGCTTTTTATTAAGCTTGGTGCAGTCTTATGTCTTTTAACTCTGGCAGCAGTTTTTCCCATAGATATGAATATAATTTCATAATTAGTTGTTGTTGTCACAAAAAACTTACTTCAAAAAGTGTGGTGGTTACCTTATTGAAAAACATTTATTTTATAAATTGTCCAATATTCAATATGAGTGAAAAATAACAAATGGATAGTTCATTAAAATACTGGTTATAAGTTATTTGGCATCTACGTATATGCATTAATTCCAATTTACAGGCTTTGTCAGTTTACAGAATGTTTTCATAGCATTTAATTTTTGATTCTGCATTCATTTTGAATTTGGTACAGGGGCAGGCAAAAGTTTTGCAATAGAATAGGAAATAACAAGTCATGTAATAGAGAAACTTAGCCTCCAATTATCAGGTCACATAAAAAATATAAGCATTTTCTCATAAAAGAAACATATTGTTGACACTATATTGAATACACCATAGAGAGCATGACTGCGTCACAGATTTAGGTTTATGTTCCCTCTAAGGGCACATTCAGACATGGCAGAATTGCTGTGGAAATCCGCAGCAGACAGTTTGTCCATTGGTTTCCACACCTTTTTAGTTATCTTCGTGCATAGGTTGCGGTAAACTCAGCTGCGGACCATAGGTTGCGGTGCGGAATTTTCTGTCCGCAGCATACACTGTCTGTTGCGGACTTGATGCGTACTTGTTGCGGAATTTCTCCATTGACTTCAATGGAGTTTCAAAATTACGCAACGTTGCGGATTGCTTTCAGGAACAGGATGTTTCATCGTTCTGTCTGGACCTATGTGTGTCGAGGTCTATACCCAAACTGGGATGGAATGTTTGAAAGCGAGCAGGGTGTGATCTGCACCTGAATCCGCAACGACAAATCCGCAGCATTTTACTTAACATTTTAGCCAAATACGCAACGGAATCTGCAACGCGGCCTATGTGCGGCATTGATGCGGACAGTGTCTGCAGAATTTTCGCCACGTCTAAACATGCCCTTATTAAAAATCAGTATGTTAATCACGAGAGAAGTTGATAATAATATGCACAGATTGGTTCGGTTTAAGGGATTCTCGTAGGTCTATGTAAAGCTGAGTTCACACCATGTTTTATCCATCCTGTTCAGGGGCCTTATCACCATTGACTTTTATTGTATAAAAACAGGATCTGTCCGGACAGGAAAGGAAAGTGTGACAGTACACTCCAAAAGGATGGACAAAAGATGATGTGAACTAGATATAACACTTATTAATTTAATAGAGAGGTGGCTGCACATGAATAGCTATCTCTCCACTGTCAATAAACACCTGACACCTATTGTTTAACCTCTTCCCGCCCTGGGCCGTAAATGTGAGGCGCTGGAAGTCAGCACTTAACTTCCAGAGCCATACATTTTTAGCGCTAGGAACATAGGAGCACAGCATTTGTGCGATTGCCTGGGCTAATGGTTTTTCAGGACAACACTGGGCCTAACGAAGGGTCGTGCTGCTCTTATCCTTGTTACGGCATACCTGAGTTACGCTCAAGGGTATGTTCACACGGCAAACAAAAAACGGCTGTAAAATACGGAGCTCTATTCATTGGAAAACAGCCTCTGATTTTCAGCCGTTTTTTTATGCGTCAGGTGTTTTTTGATGTGTTTTTTACAGCTGTTTTTTGGAGCTGTTTTTATATTGAGACAATGAAAAACAGCTCCAAAAACGGCTCAAGTGTCATGCACTTCTTTTTACGAGGCGTTTTTTTACAGGCCGCTTTTTGAAACGGCCGCTTAAAAAAACGCCCCGTCGCAATGAACCGCCATTTTTCCTATTGAAATCAATGAGCAGATGTTTGGAGGCGTTCAGCCTCCGTATGTTTAGCCTTTTTTCAGGGCGTTTACGGCCCGAAAAACTGCTGAAAATAGGCCGTATGAACATACCCTTACAGTTTCCTCTGCATTCTATATACACAGGCAGTAATGCATTGGAATACATACTGTAGGTATTCCAATGCATTATAAGGAAAAAATATATTCAAAAAGTACCCTTGTGGTACAAGAAAAAATTCTATAAAGTTGAATAAAATAATTTGTTAAAAAAACAAAACATGCCCACAAAAAAATAGAATTATCATGATTATTTTAAATAAAAACTATTTTTATTAAACTTATCAAACAGGCAAACAAAAAATAAGAACATTAGATATCCCCTTAATCATTACAACCCATACAATACATTTAAAGCAGAATTTAAGGTGTTCAAAGAACGCCGGGATAAATAAAAAAACATCAAAATATTGCAGAATTGAATTTATTGTAAAGTTAGCTTAAAGTGTACCTAACTTTTCAGGTGACATGTGAATAAGCTGTCATATGTGTGTACATGAGGAATAACACTATTTATCACCATTATATGACATTATGTAAATTATGAACCAAAAAATACACCTTCAAACGCAAAAAAAAACAAGAACTTACACAGCAAAAAAATTAAACAAATTATGACAACCTAGTGAGATAAAAACAGAAAATTGAGCAGCGTGGTTAAAATATTTGCCCGAACACCCACTAATGTAAATTTCAGAAGACAATGTTTTGGAAATTCCCTATGCATTTACTATAGACCATTTTATTTTTTTGTAAATTCTCTTTTTATTCGAGAAATTATTCAAACAAAAATAATTTTCCAAGAGATTTGCAGATGTCACAAAGGTTACAAAAGAAAAGAAAATGAATTAGTGTGGTACATGCTATCAAATATAATAACAATCTTACATAGAGGGTTCGCAAGCCCTGTCAAGGAAAGAGAGACAGCAATGCGAGAATTATACATACTCCGTATACAGACCATTTTATGATATCATGAAGTACCAGCAGAGAAACAATAATAGGTTATCCGTCTAGATAAAATTATTATTTGCAACTTTTATTCTTCTCCACATATCATTACATCCACATCATGACTTGCAGATTTGAAAGTAAATTTGCTTTTGGAAAATGTCAACTTCTTTGGAATTTTATTTGTTTATTTTATGAGGTGTAAGGCTATATTCACACAAAGCGGATTTGGGGCAGACTTTCGATCCAGATTTGTGGATAGAAAATCTGGAGCGTATTACAGTAGCAGAAAAGTGGATATGATCACACGCTATGGAAAAAATCCTCAAAAACATTCATAAATTGACCAGCAATGCAGATTTTTAATCCACAACATGTCAATTTATGCTATGGAATCGTTGCAATTTTTGCTGTGGAAAAGCTGTGAATATGCAGCAAAAACTGCAAGTAGGGGGAAAAAAAAGCCTAATTCCAGTTTTACATTTAAAAAAGTCTATACTCACCTCCCCTGGCATTGCTATAGCGACGGCTGCTTGTCCCCTCAGCTGTTCTTTGTGCTGTCATTCTCCTGTAATGGCTCAGTATCTATTGTAACTGTTGCAGCAGATAACAGGCTACAGCAGTCGCATAAGATGCAGCATCATTACATGACGCTAGCTGCACGGAGCACAGACATGAGGAGCAGGGACCCATCACTATGGAAATGCCACGGGAGGTTAGTATAATCTTTTGTTTTACCTCTGCTTTCCACAATGGCCATTCCGGCCAAAAACCTGCACCAAATTAAATCTACATAAAAGGAAGATAAAATTAAGTTAATAGTACCAAATATTTGTTAAAGTATGCTAAACCCCGTGCAGATCCACTGGCCAATCCTTTTCCAAAAATTCCATGACGGATTTGCCATAGGCAAAACCGTGACATGTGAACATAGCCTTAGAAACCGAATTATTTATCACAAATCTGTAGCATTGCTTATTCAATACCATTATTTATTTAGTGTATGTTTATCAGCTCTTGGTCCTAAATAAAACATGGATGCTTAGATGCTTTATAGAATTTTTGCTGAGAAATATTCTTTGATTAACGCAAGAAAATATCCTGCTATTTTATGTAGGAAAGATTTTTGTTCAACTGTGGAAAAAAAACATGTTATTAAAATAGAGAAAATAAGTTACTAGTACCAAATATTTCTATAACGTCTTCAAAAATAAATGTTGCAGATAAATATAGGTAGACTTTCTTTCTCGTTTTCACCGTATTCGGTCTTAAATTCCAAACAGGTCAATTAAGGGATTTGTCAATGATTAAGTTGTGATTTGTCTTCTCAACATTGGATTTCAACCATTTGGATCTTTTTTTCTGCTTTTTGGATGGTACAATTATTAAAGTATGGAATGCATGACAGTCTTTTTTTTCTTCATATAAGTCTTTAAAACACTTCTCTTTACTTTTTGATTTATTTTTATGGACCCAAAAAGTATAATGACACATGAATATCACATTCAGAGACATATCTTGAAGCTCCTGGGCCCCAATATAAGATCTGCAAAATGGCCCCCACTTAACATGTGCTATTTAAAATACTGTTGTCTTCTCAAGTGTCAGAAGAACTTTTGGGCCCCTTCAGGCCACAGGGTCGGGGTGTGACTGCTACCTCTGTGCCCCCTGAGTCCATTAGTGTTTTTCTTTACACTATTTTCAAGAAACATGGGATTGATATGGAGTCTACCCTGCATTTCCTGATAAAACAGCTTTCACTCTTCTTGGAAGACTTTCCACTAGAATTGAAAATATGGCTGCAGGGTTTTGCCTCCATGGTGGGCAATAGGACTTTGCTTAATCTCGAAGGTGTTTCATAACGTTCATGTAGGGTTAGGCTCCATGCACACGACCGTAACATCGCCCGTAATTACGGACCCATTTATATCTATGTCCGACGGCCACCTTCCCATATATTTACAGGAAGGTGTCCGTGCCGTAAATGCGGACGGCCGTGCCCGTAATTACAGACACAGTCGTGTGAATGGGGCCTTATTGTGAAAGCCAAAAAAGTTCTTTCCACACTACACCAATGTTCTACTGTCCTTCCTTTGTGCACAGGGACAATTTCATGCTGAAACAGGAAAAGATCTTTCTTTTTTTTCAAAATTGACAGTACACAGTTCTCTAGAATGTTGTTGTATGATGACCCATGAAAGTTTCCCTGCACTTGAACCATAGAGCCGAGCCAAAACCATGAAAAAAAACACAGATAGTTTTTACATTCTCCTTTACAGCGTTTAGTGCATTTAGCCGATAATAATTCTCCCAGTAGTCAACAAACCTATCAAACTGCCAGAGAAGAGATAAGTACACTTGATCTCTGAAGAGAAGGTGTCAACAGTGGTCCAGAGTTTAGTCTTACAGCACTCCAGCCAACTCTTGTCGTTGCATGTGGTGATCTCAGGCTTCCATGCTCCACCATGGAAACCCAATCCAGGAAGCTCATGACAAATAATTGTTTTTCTTATGCTGCTTTCAGAAGCCATTGGAACTTAGTGACTGTTGCAACCGAGGACATTTTGTGTGGTGGGCTACTGATTATTGACTAAAAGCCCATTTACACGGGCTGATATTTGGACAAACAAGCATTCGTAAGAACGCTCGTTCCTGATCATTTGCCTGTGTAAACATGTCAGCGATCGCCGATAAACAAGAATACACTCATTTGTCAGCTGATCGCATCTTTTTTTTTAAAATTCTTTATTTTGGTTTTCACCAAAAAAAATTATTGGGATGGGGTTGGATGAAGGGAAGGGAAGTTGATCGCATCTTTTATGCAGGCTAAAAAATAATGGTTGTCAACAGCACATCTCTCCATGTAAATAGGGGCTGTGCTGCCGAGAATATGCAAACTGTATGGGGACTGAACGATCATATTAATAATCATTAATTCCCATACAGTTTGCAGGGGCGTAGCTAGGGGGGCAGGCGGGCCATGTGCCCCAGGCGCAACTTGGAAAGACGGTAGGGGGTACCGGGCCGGGTGCAGCTACAACTGACTACTCCTCCTGCATATATGGACGGTGACGTCAGGGGCTCCTCCTCCAGGAGAGAAATCATACCTCCCATCCATCCCGTGCGGCCTGTCTCGCAGTCAACTGTATCTGCGTCCTCGGGATACAGTTGAAATTAATGCTGAAGCAATGAACAGTAAGCTCTCTGCTTCAGCATTAGTTTAAAGCGGAGGAGCAGAGGGAGCTCCTCTGCTCGCGAAGACTCCCCAGACACAGCGCTACTTAGATTCTTTATTGGACAGTGACATCAGTGGCTACTCTGAAGCAGAATCCCCATTGACGACAATATGGCAGGGATTCCGCTCCAGGAGTAGCCCCTGATGTTGCTGTCCATATATGGACAGTGACATGAGTGGCTCCTCTGAAGCAGAATCCCCGTTGCCGACGCTATGGCAGGGGATTCCACTCCAGAACAGTAATGTCAGAGACTACTCCTGGAGTGGAATCCCCTGCCATAGCGTCGGCAACGGGGATTCCGTTTCAGAGGAGCCACTGACGTCACTACTCCTGGAGCAGAATCCCCTGCCATATCGTTGGCAACGGGGATTCCGCTTCAGAGAAGCCTCTGACATTACTGTCCATATATGAACAGTGACATCAGTGGCTTCACTAAAGCAGAATCCCCATTGCCGATGCTATGGCAGGGGATTCTGCTCCAGGAGTAGCACCTGACGTTACTGTCCATATATGGCCAGTGACATCACTATCCATATATGAACAGTAGCATCTAGGAGCCGAATCCCCAGCCTACACTCTGGCTGGGGATTCCACTCCTAGATGGAGTCCCAATGGTGCTATCCACAGGGGAGAAGGGGTAGCGCTATCTACAGGGACGGTGGTGCTATCTTAAAGGGGGTGTGGCACTATCTACATGGGCACTGTGGCACTATGTAGGGGCACTATCTACAGGGGACACTGGAGCTATCTACATGGGTACTGTGGGCACTATCTACATGGGCACTGTGGCACGATCTATGTGGGCACTGCCACAAGGTGCATCTAAGGGAGCATTATACTGTATGAGGCAGTTATGGGAGCATTTTACTGTATGGGGCATCTAAGATGGCATTATACTTTATGGTCGAAGCTATGGGGGCATTATACTGTATGGGGTCAGCTATAGGGCACTATACTGTATGGGGCAGCTATGGGGGCATTAAGCTGTATGGGGCAGCTTTAGAGGCATAAAGCTGTACGGGGGCAACTATGGGGCATTTTAATGTATTGGGCAGCTATGGTGGCATTTTACTGTATAGGGGAAGCTATAGGGGCATTATGCTGTATGGGGAAGCTATAGGGGGCATTATGCTGTATGGGAGCAGCTATAGGGGCATTATGCTTTATGGGGGAATTTGATTGGACATTATACTGCATGAGGGCATAAGTGTGGGCATTATACTGTATGGGGGCATCTATGGGGGCATTATACTGTATGGTGGCAGCTATGGGGACATTATAATGTATGGTGGCAGCTAGAGGGCATTATACTTTGTGAGAGCAGCTAGAGGGCATTATACTGTGTTGCTATGCGTGCCGCATCGGTTGTCGCTCTTTGTGATATTTGAAATTTAGAAGGTATTGAGGAATCCCCAGCCAAAGTGTTGCCGATGCTCTTCCCGGGGGTTCCACTCCTGGAGAAGCCCCTGATGTCACCATCCGTATATGGACAGTGACATCAGAGGCTAAACTAGGGAGACCCGATGGCGCTATGTACAGGGAGGAGGGGGTGTAGTGCTATCTACAGGAGGATGTGTGTGGCACTATTTACAGGGGGTGTGGCACTATTTACAGGTGGCTGTGTGGCACTATTTACAAGGGAGCTGTGTGGCACTATCTACAAGGGGGATGTGTGGCACTATCTACAAGGGGGATGTGTGTGGCACTATCTACAAGGGGGTATGTGTCACTATCTACAAGGGGTTGTGTGTTGCACTATCTACAAGGGGGGATGTGTCACTATCTACAAGGGGGTGTGTGTGTGTGTGGCACTACCTAAAGGGGGCTGGGAAGCACTATCTAAAGGAGGGTTGTGTGGCACTATCTACAAGGGGGGTGACTATCTATAGAGGGCACTGTGGCACTATCTACAGGGGCTGTGTGGTACTATAAACAGGGGCGCTGTGTGGTACTATCTACAAGAGGAGGTATGTGGCACTTTCTACAAGGGGGATGTGTGTGGCACTATCTAGAAGGGGGGATGTGTCACTATCTTCAAGAGGGGATGTGCCACTATCTACAAGGGGGTGTGTATGGCACTATCTACAGGAGGCTGTGTGGCACTATCTACAAGGGAGGGCGACTATCTATAGAGGGCACTGTGACACTATTTACAGGGGGCTGTGTGGTACTATCTACAAGAGGAGGTGTGTGGCACTATCTACAGGGGGCTGTATGTGGCACTATCTACAAGGGGGCTGTGTGTGGCCCTATCTACAAGGGGGATGTGTGTGTGGCCCTATCTACAAGGGGGGGTGTGGCACTATCTACAGAGGGGGCTGCGAGTGGCACTATCTACAGGGGGCAGGGTGTGGCACTATCCACAAGGGGGCAGGGTGTGGCACTATCCACAAGAGGAGGTTGTTCATTATTTCTCCATATAGTCTAATTAGCCTCAGTTATACAATCGGTTTTAGTCGGGAACTGACCTCTTTATTTATTTTCTTTTAATTTATTGTTATGGTAACTTCCTTATATAACTATATTGCTTGTAAAATGTACAAATGGTTTTATGTTCGAGTTACATAAAAAAAAATGAAAAAAAATTACATCTCATTGATTGGTAGAGAAAGCAAACATGGCGAGGGGGAAGGAAATGTCAGGAAAGAGGTGGGGTGGAGTGCCAAACTGAATCTTTCCCCTGGGTGCTGGAGAACCTAGCTACGCCTCAGCAGTTTGAATTGGCCATATGTAAAAGGGCCTTTAAATAAGTTATAATTAACCTGTTATATCGACGATTGGCACTCGTAAAGGGTCAAAATCTTTCCATGTAAAGGGTTTTAGGCTGTTTTTGGTCCCAGAAGTTTCCACTTCACAATATCAGCAATTGCAGTTGGGCAAAATAACTCTAGCAGGGGAGAAGTTTGACAGACTAACTTGTTAGAAAGAAAAAAATGTCGAAAGCCGCTGAGCTTTTTAGTACAACCCATTCTACTGCTAGTGTTTGAGTGGAGACTGCATGGCTAAATATCTGAGTCTATGCAATTGTTAGCGCTGTGTGTGGATGTAATGGCCGACCTTAAGAAGTAGATTGGATGTCTACATATTTCAGGCCATGTAGTATATAAAGAAGACATATATGTGGGAGAAATAGAGACTTCATAGTGAAATCAACCATTACTCTGAGGTTTCTCGATTGTAGAAGTACATACATTGCACTTGGTTTTATAGTAGTTGTAAGTACCCAAATAATCATGAACCTGGAAACATTGTCCAATAAAGTGGAGAATGTTTGCAGACTCCTTTTAGACTGTGTGGTTTTACATGTGGATTGCATTGCACAACTATTGCATTATTCGCTTCACTTGTCTCATCTTTTCCATATTGAGTTCAGCATTAAAATAAAATATAACAAAAAACATATCTTTTTTTGAGAGGCATGCAAAAACCCTAGTGTGAATCCACCCTACTCTTTAAACAGCCACCTGGCAGTCTGGCTCCTGGAGTGCTCAATCATTGATGTTATTGCCAGGGGGAGTATCTAACATGCACACATTTCCCGGGCAGAATGTAGTATTACATGGCGCCAATTTAAATTAATGTAATACATACTTTGCCATAGTGGAAGCCGCTCTTAGTTAAAGGGTTGCAAGCAGTAGACCCACTTCTATGACCTTCATATACCCTAAAATAAAGCATATGGACAGGAGCTTTCTTCATCAGACAACCCCTTTAAGGTGCAGTATAAAGATCATTACACTGTAATCAGTCATGTCATTTACTACACAGTGCAAAACTTACTATACAAGGATGCATATGTATATTCTATACACTGATGTAGCAGAACTGATGATATCATTTAAAGGGCCACTATATCTACAGTTACTCTGCAAATGTTATGTATTGTTCAGTGTAAAGAGACATTTAGATTTGGGGAGAAGCTGAACTTGGCTTTCAATGGGATTAGTGACTCGAAGACAGAAAAATGTCTGACCCCATAATCATTACTTTCCTCTAGTGCCGGAAACATTTGCATACATATTTGTGATGATATTAGCAGCTCTTTTTAGAAGGCCAGGGCTATGCAGTTACTTTTAAGTGATTTGCCATAGCACATAAAATTTCACGAATGCAACATTTTTGATCATCTTCCATTATGGTATTTCTTATTTTCTTATTCAAGCTGCAGGTAATTTGGTTTCATCACAAAAAACAATGTAACTGAAAATCTCATGAAAACCGATTCTCTAAGGCTAGATTCACACAGGCGTTGCGCATCTCGGACGTGAAAAATTGGCGTTTTTCATATCCAAGGTGCATCCATGCTCTGTGCTGCGGGATGCGATATCACGCATCCCCCATAGACTAGAGTCTATGGAGGGATGCGTGAAGCATGGAAAAAATAGGACATGTCCTATTTTCTTACAGACCCTTCCTTCACACGGTCCATTGAAACAACGGGCATGTGAACAGCCACATTGAATTATATAGGTCGGTGTGACGGCGGGTGAAACAAAGCCTTAAAGTAGTTGTATGAGGTGAGAAACACGGCTGCTTTCAACAAGAAACAGTGTCACTCTTGTCCATGGACTTGAAGGCAGTTGAGCTGGAATATCGCACAATGCCCATAGACAGTGGCGCTGTTTCTGACAGAAAGCAGCCATATTTCTCTGATTTCATGAAGTACATTTGCAGTACATCCACTTTAAACAAAAACAATTGAATGCAACTTCCTATTATCGTACAAAATTCCAACGTGCTTGGATATTTTGTGATTTTTCTGCCACACTTGTGTGAAAGAAAAAAACCCTAGTCTACGGTTTACTTTATATTAGCTTTGTACTTTAGCGCTCCTCAAACTCTTTGGTACTATACTGTTACTGCATTTTAATAACTCCTTAAACTCAAATAATCCGATAATGAGGTTTACTTAAAGTTCCAGGCAAAACCAATCATAACACATTGTAATAAAGTAAGCAGAATCAAATAACAACTTCAGCTCTCTTACATCTCACTACAAATTCAGCTCTGCTGCATATAATGTGCTCTAGCATCATTATGAGTAGTGTACAGTATCGTGGAAAGTGTGAAATTATACTTATTAGAATTGTATATTTGCACTTGTCATAGTACCCATCTTATTATATATTTTACATTTATAACTAGTCTACGCTCTGAAACTCAACAGTGATACCTAGAAGACAAAGCAATATGGCTTCAATTGTCACATTAAATATACATTGATAAAGTAGGAAGAATCCAGTTATGCATGCTATAAATTTATCAAAACTGACACCCTGCAGTCATCAATTTTAATATTAAATGGTACTTAGTCTCTATCATCATCGTTCAGGCTTTACAATCGGCATACACATTTGAACATTGACGCTGAATTTTTGCCCCTGAAATATGCCTGTATAGTTGCATACATCTGCCATTGACTCCCATTGAAGAAAAAAAAAGGATCACCCATTGTAAAAAAAATTATTACTGCGCACTATATACCTTTTATACATGCCTAAAGCTTTTAATATACAGGTATATGAGGGGAATTTGTCATTAAAAGGACTTTTAAGTCGGTGAGTGACTTAGATTGTCTTTAATTTTTTTTAATTTTTTTTTGCTGCATCTAGTTTTTTGGAAAAGTATAGTTGACTCTAATTTTTAATATAGATGAAAAGAATGTAAACCAACCTATACCGGGCTAATATATGCCAAAATGGGCACTCTTTTGGTATATGAACGGGCAATAGAACTCTGTGTGCACATTAGATGTATACGTCGGGCGTAATTCCCAACATGTGCCAAATGTGATGTGAACAGAGCTAAACTTGTAAGGCTCTATTCACACTGGCATCATGGCTTCCGTTATACACATGGCACTGTGCCAGATTGTCTATACAACGGATCCAAACAGTGACCGACTGAAGCATTTGACTTGTATTGGGGACCATCAGGGTTTTTGAAAGATTTTGTCATATTGACGGCAAGAATAGTGTGGCATTCTGCGCTATTCTTGTTGTCAACAGCGACAGAAATCACTGGAGAGGCTCTGAATACTAATGTGAACAGAGCCAAAAGACCAATAATGAAAATTACAAATTATGTTGTCTTAGTAATATCCACAGGCTATAAATCGATGTCCGTAAATGAAACATAGAGAAAGTAGAAACCTAATCTCTCCCATTCCATTATAATCTCTCTTTACTCATTATATTACAGTAAGACTAGCCATTGATGCTGCTAAAACAAATAAAAAGAGTTGATTTAATTGCCCATAATGTGACTAACATTGTTATAGCAATAAAGCATCATAAACGCATACTAAGAATAAGCTTCCCTTTATATTTGCACCTAGAAATTGAATTTACATAGTTATCTAAATGATGGAAATGTAAAGACGAATCCTCAACCTCTAAACGGCACAATCAGCCTAGGGCATAGTGGACAGATGAGCACCTTATGCCCTTTGCGACCTTGAGTTGCTCCTTGCTGTCACAGGAGCCGACACTCTGTCACCTCATTTTGGACATAGTATACATTAACAGAGGTGGCACATTACTACACACACCTCATATAAGTAAGGGCTGTCAAAATGTACACAGCTACAATGACTAATAACACTAGAATGGAGAAGGTGGCTGCTGCCTACTCTGTGCAGGACAACATTCTTAATGCTGATTCACAAATTAGATTTTGCATATAATAAGCGAGTTATAGAAGCTATTCCATTTCCCCTAGGATCTAGTATTTCTAGTAATGCTTGACTGTAATGTCACTATTCTATTCTGTAAAGTGTTTTGTTTACTTAGTCTTCTTTCTCACAAGTGAAATAAACCAGCAGTGTGTGGTGCAAAAGTTTACAAACACTTATACATGTTAGTTGCAGTTTACTATTAAGACCTCTATTTATTAGACAGTTTCTGCATTCCAAAAAAATCATTATCTATAGGTCACTGACTGCCATCACACCCTCCCTCCAATGTTTGGTACCCACCAGCATTCTGGAGCTTCTTGTTCCTGAGGACAGACAGAATAACCAGTACGTTACCCATGATGTCCACAATGATGGTGAAGATGAGGACAGCAGCCAAAGCAGTGGTCAACCCAGGCGAGGCTTGTTCCCCTCTCTCTGTACCAGCAGTTCCAGGTGTCCAGCAGTCAAGACAGGTCCTGTTCACCTCCATCATCTCTGTGCAGTTGGATGGGGCTTTCAGGACCAAACTGGATCTCTACAAGTACAGCTGAGACAGCAGTGGGCAGGTCTTCTGGACTTACTGAGGAGTTAGAGATGGACCTCTATTGTTGGCCACACTAACCTCCTTGGTGCCAATGTTTTTCCCACCAGCACCATATCTGCAGCATCTGGATCAGAGTAGGAGGCAGTGATGGGTAGGTGCTGTCCTCCTCCTTGTTTCAGGTTCTTCTTTAACCCTTGCATTGTCAGTCAGGAGGACTTCACACGCTATAAAAAGACATTCCCATTCATAAAGTCCAGGTTTCCTTGCAGATGGCTGAGAGGCATTCAGCTCCAGTCTGCGCTCATGTGGTTGCAGCATGTCTGTGTTCTTCATTCAGCTGTGCATCTAGTATAGAAAGTCTGGGGATCTGCGGTTGGATTGCATATACCCTAATCTCCGGCTTGCTTTGTGGATGTAGTGAGTTATATATGAACTGGGGAAGGCACAAGGGAACTGACAGCAGCAGTAAATGCTTCTATTGGTGGTAAGAAGAGAATAACTTCATGAAATCTCCTCTTTACAGCAGCACATACTGCTTATGTTTAGGTGCATGGGAAATAAAGTTAAATCTGTATGTGCTGTTACCTTTAGTGTTTTAATAATAGTGTTACAACATAGATATGGGGCATTTTACATCATTCAGCAAATACCAGCCACTGCCAATCATCGGTGCAGACTCTCCAGGCACAATATTACCAAGCAAAGGGGACCAGCTTGTCACTGAATATTTGCTAATTTAAATATCTATCTATTCTATTCATTATCTATTACATATATTGTCCCAGTGGGGCTCTTAGTCTAATTTTTTCCTTATTTCAGGCAAGTCTTGAACATAGATAGATAGATAGATAGATAGATAGATAGATAGATAGATAGATAGATAGATAGATAGATAGATAGATAGATAGATAGATAGATAGATAGATAGATAGATAGATAGATAGATAGATAGATAGATAGATAGATAGATCATAGGTAGATAGATAGATAGATAGATAGATAGATAGATAGATAGATAGATAGATAGATAGATAGATAGATAGATAGATAGATAGATAGATAGATAGATAGATAGATAGATAGATAGATAAATAGATAGATAGATAGATAGATAGATAGATAGATAGATAGATAGATAGATAGATAGATAGATAGATAGATAGATAGATAGATAGATAGATAGATAGATAGATAGATATGAGATAGATAGATAGATAGATAGATAGATAGATAGATAGATAGATAGATAGATAGATAGATAGATAGACAGACAGACAGACAGACAGACAGACAGACAGACAGACAGACAGACAGACAGACAGGTAGGTAGATAGATAGATAGATAGATAGATAGATAGATAGATAGATAGATAGATAGATAGATAGATAGATAGATAGATAGATAGATAGATAGATAGATAGATAGATAGATAGATAGATAGATAGATAGATAGATAGATAGATAGATAGATAGAATAGCAGCACAACCATAGTTCATAACTTTTTCAACATATTTACTGGAGCAAAGCAGCATTGAAGTCCCAGCTAGTAAGACTTCTTAGCATACGATACAGTAAAATATACCACAACACTCTATGTATAGATCAAAAGTGAATCATTTATTCACACAAATATGTACTCCACATAAACAATGTATCAAGGCTTGACAAACACCTCATGGAGATTGATACATTGTTTATGTGGAGTACATATTTGTGTGAATAAATGATTCACTTTTGATCTATACATGGAGTGTTGTGGTGACTTCTACTAAATAGATGCATGTACAGTGTCACATTACTTTCAGATTACTCTATTTAGGGAAGTTTTTCTATATTGCATTAAATCAGTTTTACTTGCATCTAGAAAAAAAAGTAATGAGACAATCGCATGGAAACTGTAGGTGTGCAGCAAAAAAGACTGTGTTTAACCCCAACCTTTAGTAAATATCTGTCCTTGAACAACATTTTATTTTTTAATCTAAATAGCTTCAAAATGTTTTTTTTTATTTTTATTTCTTAATACTTCTTTATAGCAGTCAAAGTTTTGTTTTACTGATCAAAACCCCCTGCGTAGACATAGAATAAAACGTCCCAAAAAAAAATCAAGCTGCTTGCAGAGGTGAATAGGGGGAGATTAGGAGCTTAAAGGAACAGTGTCATCACAAATAATTTTTTTATATGTTAAAGATGTTAGTGCTTTAATAAAAACGTTTATATTCATTTGTGTGTTTGTGTTTTACTGTTTCTTATTTTTACACTTTTTCTTCCCTATGGGGGCTGCCATTTTTTGTTCCATTTCTGTGTGTGTCGATTAACGACACACACAGACATGGAATACGGCAGCCACAGTCCCATAGGGACTGCGAACGGCTCCCGTCCCATTGACTTCCGTGTACGGCGTCTGTGTGGGAACTGCGCATGCGCCGCTCCCACACAGTCCTATTCGAAATTGGCGCCGTCCGGCGCCATTTTCCTGTGGACCGGAAGTCGCGGCCGGACAGTAATATTACTACTTCCGGTCGCGGCTTCCGGACTTATGCACATGGAACAGCGGCAGCAAACGGAGCGGACGGGCCGGAGGGAGCCGCGGCGGCAGGAGCAGGTAAGAGATTTCAATGTATGTTAGTGTTTGTGTGTGTTTACTACTGTATGTAAACCTACTACACTGTGGGTTACCTCAAAAAATGGCGACACACAGTGTAGGAGGTTAAACCTTTCAAACCCCTCGTTTATCCCGGCACTAGCCAGGATAAAGGAGGGGGGGATGCTGAGAGCTCACTAGAGCGAGGGCTTTTAACCCAATGTTGCAATGCTGCAATTTTGGGAACTAGCTCCATCTAGTGACCAAAAATGGGTAGTATTATAAATTAGAAATAATTTATAATATTTCCTGACTCGCGAAAAAAATAAAAAAAATTTGAACAATGTTTAATCACCCACACACTAAATGTTTAATTTTTAAAAAAAAAAACATGTTTTTCTGGCAACACATTCCCTTTAAGGCTGTGTTCACATCACCATCTGTGTTCCGCTGAGGGGTTCCGTCGGTGGTTTCTGTCGGGTAAACCCCTCAGCGGAAAGGCAAAGGGAAACCTCAGCTTCCCTCTCCCTCGCCATTGAACTCAATGGTGACGGTAACCTAGCTAATGGTTTCCGTCTGTCACCGTTGTGACAGGGTTCTGTCGTTTTGACGGAATCAATAGCGTAGTCGACTGCGCTCAACGAAAGGGCAACGGCGATGTGAACAGGCCCTAATAAATACTATTTTATTATTGAGTTCAGTCTATAAACAATATACAGAAAGTTGCTATGCTCACCCTGGTGGTATCTTCAGACAGCTTGAATTTTATCATTTAACTCTACGTTTATGCAGGGGATTCTGAGCTTTGTACCAGAATCAAGAAATATTACGAATTTAATCAGCATTGTATTCTGCACCTAAACCGACACTTTAAATGTTGCAGAAGTATAATAAAGGTTACATGTAAAACTAGAGAAGAATCTATGCTCTTCTTAATCTTGTTATCATACATCAAAAAATACATAAACACAACAACGTTAACTTTTGTGACACTATTTACACATTTGCTTTGACAGTGTAAAGAGTTGTGTTGTTCTTTTTTCTAGACAGCATGTTGTTTTTGTATTAATTCTGCTGTATATTTGCCGTTTCCACAGTTCAATGAAGTTCTGATCAAAGCAAGAAAAACACATCAAAAACACCTTCGATATTTGATGTGGTTTTTCATGTGATAATTTGAGAACTGAAACTGCAAATTCTGGCTAGAGAGAAACGAGACCTTAGAGATCATGTCGCCCTCACTGCAAACATCACTCATTCTGAGAGTGTTTTATGATGGAATTCAAAGCCAACAGTGTAGCATGTAAATATCTCATACAAGTAATGAGCAACTTCCTTGGAAATGCGTGGAGCGTGCAATTCTGTTAGTAACATACCTAATGATTTATAAGGCCTGGTAGTATTGGCTATCTAACAATCCAATACCCCAAAAAAGTAAAGTGGCAACAATCACAGGCAGAAAGGTAAAGAGGAGTGGTGTAACTAGCAGCAGGGGGTAATAATAAGAAATAGGACATAACGGAACATGTCCTCAAGGCCTCATGCCCACATCCTTCACTGTTCTCACGTCCGTTTAAAACGGATCCGTGTGTTCGTTATGACTTCCGTGTACTTTCCGTTGTCACTCCGCGTCCGTTCCGTTGTTCTGTTTTAAACAGACGTTGTGCTTCCGTTTGTCTTCCGTATTAAACGGAAGGTATTAAAATGAACTTGAACTTGTCACATTACACAGGAAACAACCATAGGAACGTTACATGATCATTTTGCGCTGTTTTCTGTAGCTTTCAGAGCATAGTTTGAACAGTTTGAGATTCCTTTGCTTGTCTTGCTTTGGTTTCTTGCAATTTTTTGACAGAAAAGATGTGCTCCAAACCAGTTGATCGTGTCCTTTTAGCCTGGCTTGTTTCCCTGTGCTTTGGACAGCAACCTGCTATGCTTGAAGAAGAACTGAAGAGGAATAGGAGGTATTGGGTTCATCACATTGTCTCCCAACGGGCTTCTAAAGGGCATTTCCATACCCTCTACCGCACCAAGAAAAATGCCAAAATTTCTGCTGTATGTCAATCAGCTGCATTTCTCCTGAAGAACGACTGATCGTCATCTTAAGGTAACTTAAATACCCCCTTTCAAAAAACCCGCCATGTCACCTTGATACAGCTATCATTAACGTAAATGCCCATTTTCCAAAAACCCGCCATGTCACCCTGATACAGCTAGCATTAACGTAAATGCCCCCTTTCCATAAACCAGCCATGTCACCCTGATACAGCTAGCATTAACGTAGATGCCCCCTTTCCAAAAACCCTCCATTTCACCCTGATACAGCTAGCATTAACGTAAATGCCCCCTTTCCATAAACCAGCCATGTCACCCTGATACAACTAGCATTAACGTAAATGCCCCCTTTCCAAAAACCAGCCACATCATCCTGATACAGCTAGCATTAACGTAAATGCCCCCTTTCCAAAAACTAGCCACGTCACCCTGATACAGCTAGCATTAATGTAAATTACCTCTTTTTAAAAATTCTAATCATGTTTTTTTTTTACTTTTTCAGATTTCTGGCAACAGGGAACTCCTTTGCCTCTCTACACTTTGAGTTTCTGCTTGGGAACACCACCATCTCTTGGATTATCTGGGTGACATGCGAGGCAATCTGGTGTCTATTTAGAGAGTCGGTGATGCCACAGCCAAAGGCAGAAGACTGGATAAGAATTGCCGATCGCTATCTGGAATCCACCCAATTTCCAAACTGCATACGGGCGCTTGATGGAAAGCACATTAGTGTGCAGAAGCCGCCTCACTCAGGGTCCCAATACTATAATTATAAGCAGTTTTTCTCTGTAGTGCTCTTGGCCTTGGCTGACAGCAACTACAGGTTTATAATTGTGGTTATTGGGGCCTATGGGAGCACTGCGAATGCTCGCATCTTCAGGGCTCCCAAAATGGGTGAACAGCTTCAATCAAATCAGCTCTCCCTCTCTGAACCCAGACCACTACCAGGATCATCTGGTCCCTTTTGTAATACTGGCTGACGAAGGCTTTGCACTGTCTCCCCACGTCATGCGTCCATTCCCTCTTCGAGGTTTGGACAACAGGAGGCGCATTTTTAACTATCGGCTGACACGTGCACGTTGGTATGTGGAGTGCGCCTTTGGAATTTTAACCCATAAGTGGAGAGTGATGATGTCTGCCAAACAGATGGATCCAGACAATGTGACCCCGGTGACACAAGCATGTGTGATATTACACAACTTCACCAGGATTCACGCTACTTGTTTGGACACAGATAACGAACAATATGCTGTTTCTGCTGAGGTGCCTCTAGATTAGAAGACAACACATAGAAGACCTGGATCGTCTGGACTGGCTATCCGTGAAATTTATGCAGACTATTTCCTGACCCCTGAGGGAGCAGTCGCCTGGCAGCAGGACTCTATCTATGCTGCTTGTTGAACATTTAATTTTCAAGAATGGTTCTAGTTGTTATTTTATTCACTTTAATTAGTTAGTGTAACGACTCGCAAGAGAATGAGGACCCTTGACGTGGGCTTGCGAGCTTATATATTTTTGCAAAAATATTTTTTTGTTTGATCATAAAAAAATCCTATTACAAAAAAAATTGTACTACTTGGTCTTGCCAGACAGCGCTTAATTTTTATACGACCACAAAAAATATATTTTTGCAAAAATATAAACAAATGCCTCATTATGTGTTGAATGACCACCCTGCATCATTGGGTATGATCGACGCTCCAAGCTTTGATGAAAATTGTAATCAAATTTTAAATATATTTATTTCTCAATCACAAACTGTTGGGGGACCTGAGTATCGTCAAGAAAATGCTGATCTTGTTTTAATAGCTGTGTTGTCAGATACTTACGTCGACTGTTCAGTGGACAACAGAGCAAAACAACAGACGATCAGCCTGATTGTGACAGTAATCACACCATGCTCAATAGGTCATAGTATATGAACACTAACATCTGACATGTAAAGTTACACCCAAGTACGCTACATAATCAATAAAGACACAATTTTTAATTTTTTTTTAAACTTAAAGAGACTCTGTCACCACATTATAAGTGGCCTATCTCCTACATAAGGAGATCGGCGCTGTAATGTAGGTGACAGCAGTGTTTTTTATTTAGAAAAACTATCTATTTTTACCACTTTATGAGCGATTTTTAGCTTTATGCTAATTAGATTCTTAATGCTCAAGTGGGCGTGTTTTTACTTTAGACCAAGTGGGCGTTGTGCAGAGGAGTGTATGACGCTGACCAATCAGCGTCATACACTTCTCTCCATTCATTTACACAGCAGATAGCGATATAGCTATATTGCTAAGTGCAGCCACATAAACACACTATAACATTACTGCAGTGTCCTGACAATGAATATACAGTGCATTACCTCCAGCCAGGACGGGATATTTATTCAGAATCCTGACACTTCTGAATCTTTTCTGTGAGATTTCCAACAAGGCAAACGTAATCTCGCGAGATTACGATGTAAACTGTCATTTAAAACGAGATTACGTTTGCCTTGCTGGAAATCTCACAGAAAAGATTCAGAAGTGTCAGGATTCTGAATACACATCCCGTCCTGGCTGCAGGTAATGTATATTCATTGTCAGGAAACTGACGTAATAGTGTTTGTGTATGTGGCTACACATAGCGATATTGCTATATCGCTTTGTGCTGTGTAAATGAATGGAGAGAAGTGTATGATGCTGATTGGTCACTGATTGGTCAGCGTCATACACTCCTCTGTACAACGCCCACTTGGTCTAAAGTAAAAACACGCCCACTTGGGCATTAAGAATCTAATTAGCATAAAGCTAAAAATCGCTCATAAAGTGGTAAAAATAGATCGTTTTTCTAAATAAAAAGCACTGCTGTCACCTACATTACAGCGCCCATCTCCTTATGTAGGAGATAGGGCACTTATAATGTGGTGACAGAGCCTCTTTAAGTATTTAGCAGAAAATACTAAATAACCAACATGGTTAGCATATGCACCGACATGGTGCCAACAAACCAGAGAAAATATCTCCAAAATTATAGCTCAAAAAGTTAATTGGCTAATGGTCCATCGGCCCGTCGAAACAGAACGCCGTTTTTCCCATTGAAATCAATGGGCAGATGTTTGGAGGCGTTCTGCTTTCGATTTTTCAGCCGTTTTCCGGGACATTTACGGCCCGAAAAACGGCTGAAAACACTACGTGTGCACATACCCTAACTTGAGATTCAGTGATTTTGGATTAAGGGGTTTTAGAAGGAGCTGTTAATTGTGGTTTGTAATTGCATTTACTCATACTTGCTGGGCCGTGCATTGATTAGAGATCCCCTTTAGTTAATTTTCAAGTGTGATGTTTATGCAATATTTTAGTTTTGCCTTATCAGTAAATTAGCAAAGATTGCTAACATTCTCATTTCACTTTGTCATTGTGGGGTATTGAGTGCAGAATGATAAGGAAAAACTTTAATTATTTTTTATTGTACAAGGCCTCAACATAACAAAATGTGAAATAAAGTAAAAGGGCCTGAAGACTTCCCAAATGCACTGTATGCATATACATTTTATATATATATATATATATATATATATATATATATATATGTACACGCACACATATATATATACATATATATATATATATATATATGTATATATATATATATATATATATATATATATATATATATGTATATGTATATATATATACACTACCGTTCAAAAGTTTGGGGTCACACAGACAATTTTGTGTTTTCCATGAAAACTCACACTTATACTTATCAAATGAGTTGCGAAAATGACTAGAAAATATAGTCAAGACATTGACAAGGTTAGAAATAATGATTTTTATTTGAAATAATAATTTTCTCCTTCACACTTTGCTTTCGTCAAAGAATGCTCAATTTGCAGCAATTACAGCATTGCAGACCTTTGGCATTCTAGCTGTTAATTTGCTGAGGTAATCGGGAGAACTTTCACCCCATGCTTCCAGAAGCCCCTCCCACAAGTTGGATTGGCTTGATGGGCACTTCTTGCGTACCATACGGTCAAGCTGCTCCCACAACAGCTCTATGGGGTTGAGATCTTTTTTTGGGAGGGAATTAAAAATAACGCTTTAAATGTACGCAGTTCACTATATGGAGTAAATAATGTTACCCTTATTGTATGGGTCAGTATGATTGTGGAGATTTTAAATATGTATAGGTTTTTTATGTTTTCTGCAAAAATTCTGTTGTGTGTGGATAAGCCCTTAGGCTTATTCAAAAGGGTTATCCATGGAATTGAAACGTTTTTATTAGGGGCTGCAAATGAAATAAATAAACCAGAAAAGCAATTCTTACCTATTCGTACCCCTGGTGATCCATAGCTGAGGCTTCGGCTGCACTCCCGGTGGTTGTTTACATGCACGTAGCATGTAACCGCTGCAGCCTCTAATAAATAAAATTAATATCCTGGTTAACCCCTTTAATATTAGTAACTGATGCTGAGGAATTCATATTACCTGACGTTGACCACGTAATAATTGCTTTGTATATAAAATTAGTTATCTGTTAACAACATTTTGGCAAACTCAAATGTGATATTTTCTTTATAAAAACACAGCATTTTTCTTTGTCAGTACTTTTCCGATGGGTGAACACCAAATGCTTGAACACAAACCTTATCTTTGATAGCACTTAAGGAATGGTGGCGCTCTATATTAGGACTGTTGTCAAAACATATGCTGAGATATGGTCCCTTGAAGGATCATCTCCTAAAAACAATAACTGAGGAACAAAATGATGAGGTGAATAGTCATAGATTTGTTGCTACATTTTAGGATGCTGGAATTAATCATTAATGTCCTAATAGCTCAGAAATTGGGATTTACAAACAAGTTTATGGGACTGATGGAGACATTCGAGTACAGCTCTCGAGTGTATCCAACTGTCCCATAGATATTAAATGGAGTGACAGGGAGCATGTTCATCCTCCACTCCATTCAAGCTCCTCCTTATGAGCGGTGAGGACGACTGGGGTGCTTGGGACTCCTGTTCTAGTGATAGGTAGTGATCCCAGCGGTAGGGCCTTTATAAAAGTGCATAACTGAGCCCAGTCCCCAAAACCATGGTCAACAGTCTCTTTTGAATTAAAAACTATGGCAGAGCAGTAAGCCATTAGCTCCCTGTCCTGCTATTCTATCTCGTAGGCCACAGGCTGGTCTATGAGACATCGAGAGCACACTTCTGAGGTCAGCTGCCCGGCAAAGTTGGCGGACAACTTAGTGCAGAGAGAGAAAGAAGTCCCAATTTGTCGTGGGAATGGGGATAGGTGAGTATAGTTTTTTTTCTTTTCAGGAGCGCAAAAGAGGCACTATTAATGGCAGTGGGTAGGACACTACTTCTGTAGGGATATAAAAGTGAGCATTATTACTGAGTGTGGGGGCAAAAAAGGGGGCATTATTACTGAGTTGGGGCATAATGTGGGGCATTATTACTGAGTAGGGGCATAAGGGAGGTATTTCTAAGTGGGGCATAAAAAGTATTTCTCAGTGTAGGCATAAAAGGGGGCATTATTACTGAGTGGAGTCATAAAAGAGACATTGTTACTGAGTGGGGGCACAAAGGGGTCATTATTACTGAGCCGTGGCATAAAAGGGGGCATTCATACTGAGTTGGGCCATAAAAAGAAGAATTTTTAATTAGTGGGGGCATAAAAGGGTCACTATTATAGAGTGGGCACACAAAAGGGGGCATTACTACTGTTTAAAGGCACTAAGATCAGAACATGGGCACTATAACAGTGTGGGGCCTAAAGAAAGCACTATTTCTTTGTGGGGGCACTAAAAATAGCATTTATGGTGTGGGGCCTATAGGGTTGAAAAAGAGGGTGTACTATTACTGTGTAGGGCACTAGGGGTGGTAATATTACCATCTGGGGCACCATGGATGGGGGTTTGTTTAGAGCAGGGGGCACAACCTTTTTTGATTTTTGGGAAGATTGTGCTACTTCAAGTGGCTGCAATGATCCCCTAAACCTGCACCTCTCCCCAGAATAAGGTTCCCCTACCCCCAACCCACGTGGTGAGGCGACCGCTGGCTTCCATATCAAGGCGGAGAATCAGTGGAGAGATAGTTGGGAATATGGAAGTAGCCGAGCTTGCTGTGCTTCACTGTTTTCGTTACTTCCACAGAAGTGATTGAGAGTTCCAAAAACAGCGTTGCTTAGCAATTTCAATAATCCCAGCCACCTCTCGACTAATTCTCAACCTGGATGTGACAACCAATGCTCACTATGCAAGATGGGGTTTGGGAACCCACTTTCTGTGGATAGGTTCGGGTCCAAGAGGTATACCCACACCTATAAGACATTTATGGGATATCCTGTTGATATGCCATAAATGTCTAAGATGGGAACACCCCTTTAAAATGCTAACAGTTTATATAACTGTAGGGTTGTCCATGTGCAAAGCATTAATGTTTTTTTTGTTGCTGACATTTTAAGCGGAGGCACTCGGCTTTCTCCATCAGTCCCATAGAGAATAATTAAGCGTCAGCTTGCATGCTTGACCACCAGAAAAGTCCAGAAAAGTCAGGACTCCTGTTCTCGTGATCGATGAGGGTCCCAGCGGTCGTATCCACAGCGACCAAACACTTATCACTTTACCTGTGGATAGTGGGGATGGGGGAGAAACCGTCATTTTGCTGCATTTTCACAAAAATCAGGGCAAAATTATGTGGTTTTGCCGCAGTTCACGTAAAAAAAAATATCTTTTTTAGGGTATGTTCACACGGCCTATTTACGGACGTAATTCGGGCGTTTTTTCCCCGAATTACGTCTGAAAATAGCGCCTCAATAGCGCTGACAAACATCTGCCCATTGAAAGCAATGGGCAGACGTTTGTCTGTTCACACGAGGCGTATATTTACGCGCCGCTGTCAAATGACGGCGCGTAAATAGACGCCCGCGTAGAAGAAGTGACCTGTCACTTCTTTGGCCGTAATTGGAGCCGCTATTCATTGACTCCAATGAATAGCAGCGCTAATTACGGCCGTAATTGACGCGGCGTTCAAGCGCCTGCACATGCCGGTACGGCTGAAATTACGGGGATGTTTTCAGGCTGAAACATCCCCGTAATTTCAGCCGTTATGGACCCCCGCCGTGTGAACATACCCTTACAGTGATGTGTGAACCCAGCCTTAATAAATAAATAGATTAATTAAAAAAAGCATAGAACTGAAGCTGCTGCCTGTACAAATGTATGATCTCTCTGCCCTCCCAGATAAGAGAAAGTCCAGACTTACTCAAAGTAGGACTGGAGCTTTTCATGCTTTGCCTGATGCGTTCATTAAACCAATGAGCACTTTCTCTTACTGCGCTCATTAGTTAATGCAGACCCTTGTCACACAGGCACTATGTGGCAGGAGCCTGTAATAGCCTATGAGCGCCTCCCCTGTAATAAAACAAAGCGTTAACAGTTTACTGAGCAGTGGTCAAGCAGCCAGCCCCAGCAATCTACAAACAGAGACACAGCTCATCGCACAAGCGATCAGCTGTGTCTCTATCCAGCAGGACGGGGTCCGCAACTAGCGGCAACACAAGCCGCGGGTTGTGAACCCCTTGTTTACAGAGTGGGATATGGGTGGGCAGGGTGCTAAAAAAGTGAGCAGCCAAAGATGTCTGTGTGTCAAATTCTGCAGAGACATGTTGTGGTTGGGAGAAGTGGTCATGGCAGTCTGGCCCGGATGAAGAAGACAAGGGAGAATGACTCCAATCAGAGAAGATATCACCTGTAAGTCACTGGATCTATTTGTATTGTAATCACTTATATGGTTTGCAGAGTGCCTGTGTAGAACTGGCATCTACCACTATATGGTCTCTGTATGGCAGTATCATTGGTCTGTGTATAGGTTTTTTGTCGATAACCGTATGGTGCTAATTTTAAGTCCCTTTGTGGTGGCAATATGCGGTCATGATGAGGCGGTTTTATTCAGTAACAGTATGGTGGTATTATTTAGTCACTATGTGGTGGTAATATGTGATCAAGATGTGGAGGTATTACTCATTAACAATATGGTGGTATTATTCCGTCACAGTGTAGTGGTAATATGTGGTCATGGTGTGGCGGTCTTATTTAGCCCTTGTATAGTGTTACTATTGGTAATATTGGCTTTAGTATACTAGGTTTTGATCATCACCAGTAACATTATGGTGAGAATTTTTGCTCCCTGAATAGTGGTATTATTTGGTAACTGTATCACTATGAAAATATATGCATTGGAACTTGTGCCCCTGATCTTTAAAGACCCTGGCAATGCCATTTCCAGCCCGGAACATAATGTCCAAATGCTGACCAATGTCAGAAGTTTGAGTAAGGCAGCACCTCAAAGAGAAATGGACCGACAAGACTTGAAAATGGTAAGTAAATTTGGGTCTGATCATTTTGGGGTCTGATCTGGGATCTGAATTAATGAATTGGTCTGGTCTGGGTTAACATATCAGTGTTAAGCTGTTTGTTATGCTATTCCTAAGCCTCTAAGGTTAAGGGCAGACTGTAATTGGCCTAGTAATTTGGAGGATTTTGTTCTATGCGACTTGGCAGGAAAGTGTGTACTTGCCATTAACTTTTGGAGCTGGTAAATGTTCCACACAGTGCAATCAGGAATAGTGCCATACAATGCCCTTAGAAATAATATCATACAGGGTTTTTTTTACTGGATATGTTAAGAGCAAAGGAAACCTGATAGAAAAGTTTGAACAAAGCCTAAAAGAAATTTCCGGGAATAGAATGTTTTTATTTATTATTATCTAAAAACTACGTGTTTGATGTAAATTATAACATCAATATAAACCAGCAGAATTTTACTCAAATGTGTAAAAAAAAATAACATATAAACTCAAACTTGGGAGAATATAAGTAAAGGAAATAATTTACAAAATTACGCAATTTTTTATTTAGTTAAATCTTAAAATGAAATTAAATGGTTTGTTCAATGAAAGTTTGACCAGAAGGGCCCCTAGTGGTCATTCATGTTACTACCCAAAAACTTTAAATGTAGGTTCACCGTATTTGTGATTCTGTAATGTATTGTTATAATGAGTATAATCATGAGCTTAAGCCGAGCTAGTGTTGCAGAATGCGCATGCACTACTGTGAGAAATGTCACAATATCCCTTGTACTAGAAGCAATGACTTTGAATCATATTAGTAAACATACTAGTCCTTCTCAATGACTTAAAATAACATCAAAAAGTTAATTTAATTCAATTCAAAAAGTGAAACTCCGATATTATATAGATCCATTACACACAGAGTGATCTATTTCCAGCGTTTTTTTCTTTTAATGTTGATGATTATGGTAACAGTTAATGAAAACCGCAAATTTTGTCTCTCAGAAAATTAGAATATTATAGAAGCCCAATTTCAAAAATGATTTTTAATACCGAAATGTTGACCTGCTGAAAAGTATGTACAGTATATGCCCTCAATACTTGGTCGGGGCTCCTTTTGCATGAATTACTGCATCAATGCGGCGTGGCATGGAGGCGATCAGCCTGTGGCACTGCTGAGGTGGTATGGAAGCCCAGGTTGCTTTGATAGCAGCCTTCAGCTCGTCTGCATTCTTGGGTCTGGTGTCTCATCTTCCTCTTGACAATACCCCATAGATTCTCTATAGGGTTTAGATCAGGTGAATTTGCTGGACAATCAAGCGCAGTGATACTGCGGTTATTACACCAGGTATTGGTACTTTTGGCAGTGTGGGCAGGTGCCAAGTCCTGCTGGAAAATGAAAACAGCATCTCCATAAAGCTGGTCAGCAGAGGGAAGCATGAAGTGCTTGAAAATTTCCTGGTAGACGGCTGCGTCGACTCTGGACTTGATATAACACAATATTCTGTATAAAAATATTAAATAAATAAAAAAGGAAAATCTATGTCTTAGGCCCCATGCACACGAACGTAAAAACGAGCGTAATCACGGGCTGTAATTACGGGCCCATAGACTTCATTGGCCACAGGTACCTCCCCGTATGCTTACGGGAAGGTGCCCGGGCCGTTAAAAAATATAGAACATGTCCTATTTTAGGCCGTAATTATGGCACGGGCAGGCCCATAGAAGTCTATGGGGCTCCCGTAATTACCGGTGACTACGTGTGTGCAGCCGTAATTACGGGAGCGTTGCTAGGCGATGTCAGGGGATAGTCACTGTCCAGGGTGCTGAAAGAGTTAAACGATCGGCAATAACTCTTTCAGCACCCTGGACACAATATACATCAACGTGTAAAAAAAATAGAAGTTCATACTTACTGAGAACTCCCTGCTTCTTCGTCCAGTCCGGCCTCCTGGGATGACGTTTCAGCCTATGTGACCGCTGCAGCCAATCACAGGCTGCAGCGGTCACATGGAATGCCGCGTCATCCAGGGAGGTCGGGCTGGATGTCGAAAGAGGAACGCATCACCAAGACAACGGCCGGGTAAGTATGAATTTCTTTTACTTTTACTGCAGAAAGGGCTGCCCCTTCTCTCTATCCTGCACTGAGGGGCTGCTGATTAGTGCAGTGCAATTTTGCAGCGAAAACGTGCCCGTAAATACGGGTGGAATACTGGTGACATCGGACCCGTATTTACGGGCACGGGTCCGTAAATACTGGTGCAATACGGGTCGAATACGTGTGACCAAGGACCCGTATTTACGCCAGTATTTATGGAAGGAAAAAAATACGTTCGTGTGCATAAGGCCTTAGGCTGTGTTAACATCACGTTACAGCCCTACATCGGGAGGATTTTCCGACGTGTACCTCGGATTAATGGCTGCAATGTATCTCACTGTATAAGCAAACTACTCACAGATGATGGGCTTTCACAATTGATGAGATTTTAAAAGTCCCTCGACATCATCAAAAATCTCTGTACAGCGCTGTGGGATATGTTGACACTATATAAGCAGCAGAAATAAATAAAATATAAAATATTTACTGCACCCTGGAAGTTAATGGCACTATAGAACAAATAATAAAATTTTCTTGTTATCGTGACCACTTACATTAGAACGCCATACATACAGTTAGTACACTAGTACACATGATATCTATCTATTACACGTAAAGTACATTTTCTGGGCATTACATCTCAGGGTCAGTAGGTTTTAAAGCAATTAATAAAGCATTTCTATGTTTTAAGGTTCTCAAGCATCACAGGCATTTACTTCTAAACTGATATTCACTTAGGTTAAGGCGCCATCAAGTGGAAGTTTAATGGTATTAGGGATATTATATTTTAATATTTCTATACAACCAAAAAATATATTCTCAGAGGACAGTAAAGCATAGCTAGGTTGGAGTATTTGGCAGTAGTAATTTTAATTATTTGGTTGATTATTTAGCAAATTGTCATTAGGAACACAGAAGATTGTTAGTCCGCTTAATGACAGCCTTAGGGCTTAGTATTCAGTTTCCCTCTGATATTATAGTACCGACTCAGAATTAGTAATGAAGGCACTGATAATCAGGAGGTAAGCCCACACTGTCCGCAGTGGGTATCAGCTGTATGTTACAACTGATACTCTGCTGCAATAGCCGGGATCAAGATGACCCTAATCTTGGCCGTTCAACCCCTCAGATACTGCGGTATCTAAGGGGGCTCCGTCTATCACACCATCGTCCCCCACGATGGGATTGCTGGGTGAATATGGGCTGTTGGCGCCCAGCAATCGCAGGTGTGCCATCTGTGTATGCCTATTAGGCATTTTCAGAGGCAGGGTGTAATAGGATGCCTGTCAATTTTACCCTGAGAGGCATAATATAATGGGATGCCTGTCAGTTTTAAACTGACAGGCATAATACACTGCAGTATAGAAGTATTGCAGAGTATTATGTAAGCGATCAGAACAATCACTTAATACGCTGTGGCACTAAAAAAGATGTAAAACAAAAGTAAAGGTACAAAATTATAAAAATATATCTACATGCTTTTCCCCTTAGAAAATGCATAATTGGTATCGCTGCAACCTTAACGACCTGTACTATAAAACTATTGCGTTATTTAACCCACATATTGAATGACATAAAAAAATTAAATAAACAACAACGGCAGAATATAGGTTTTTTTCATCACCCCCTCCCAAATAAAAGGAATAAAACTACCAATTAAAATTCTACCTTGTTTCGCAGAAAAATTAGCTTTTATAAAGCTCCATCAAAAGAAAAATCAAACAGTTATGGCTCTCAGAATGCAGCAACACAGAAAAAAAAGTATTTATTTTAAAAAGTTATTATTGTGCAAAGGTAGTAAAACATAGAAAAAAACTCTAGAAATTTTGTATCGCCGTAATCGTAAGAATAAAGTTAATGCGTCATTTATACTGCATGGTGAACATCATAAAAGCAAAACTATAAAAAGAACGTCAAAATGCCACTCCCCCCCCCAAAAAAAAAGCAGTGAAAGACCTGGCACAAACCTCAGTTTTATGTTGTGCGGCTGTACCAAAAACTGTTTCATTATACTGTTCAGTGACTTCAGTAATGCAATGTGCCAGGTAGTACTAATTCTAATTTCACTTGAGATCATGTTGCATGCGCTCCAGGAATGTATTACTTAGCACCTGTTCTAATTATTATGGTAGCATCATTAGGATTTTTTGCTATTTAGAGTCTATGTTTTAATATATCATTATAGCAACATCAGTCATATTGAATATTGTTTTGTGTTGTTTTGGAGACCTAATTCTAACATAAAATGATAATCTATTTTCTTTACAATCACAAATTGGTTGTAAAAATAAAATGGCCCTGCATTCTGTCAAAAAAAGGGAAAAATATCTATGAGCATCATTTGTTACATACATATTGTGTTACGGTTTGTCCACACACAATGGATTGCTGCAGAAAATTTCTGCAGCAATTCTGTTGCTAAGTCACAGACTCTCCGATGCAGCAAAAACGCACCATTTCCTGTGTTTTTTTTACAGCAAAAAATGGTGCATGTTTTGCTGCGTTTTTCACAATGCAAGGTGATGGTGACATCTTCTCTGAAAAACGCAGCAATTCTGGCCACTTTCATTTGTTAAATCTCATTCACTATTCTGCTACTGTATTCTGCTAGGGTTTTTCCGTCCGAAATTCCAGACGGAAAAAACGCGGCAATTCCACAGCATGTGGATGAGCCCTTACTGTGGAGGTTTCCCTGTAAATGACATCAATTTATTTTGGATTGGAAGTTACTGGCATGTAATATTGGTATGTATGCCCTATTTTAAATATCCATTTCCAGGTTCCTTGACCCTATTGCCTTTCAATAAACATGTAAATGTAATTTTATGTTGCCTGGCAGCACTGAGCTTCTGGGTATGAATCTGACCAGGAACAAGATCTGCATAAAGTCTGTATATACTTTCCGTGTTTACATGGGTTTCCTCTGGGTACGTTGGTTTCCCAACACACTTCAAAAACAGACTGATTATTGTAGTGAATAAATCCTAAATAAACTCCTCAAGCTGTTGCCCACTCTAAGGCCTTATTCACACGGACGTGTCCGTTTTGCGCGCACAAAAGGTTCGTGTGGCATCAGCATATGGTGCGTGGCTGCGTGATTTTCATGCAGCCGGCATCATTATGACACTCTGTTTTTATGTTTACAAACAGAAAAGCACGAGGTGCTTTTCTGTTTTCATTCATTCTTTTTGCCACTGTTGCGCGAATCACATTAAATATACAATGAATTGAAAACAATTCCATCTGCCCTGCAATTGTGTTATTAGAAATATATCTTATATAATTACAGCTCCAGAACCAAGCTCTGACATATATGGCTCCAGAACCAAGATCAGTACATATATACAGCACCAGAACAAAGCTCAGTACATGTATACATCTCCAGAACCAAGCTCATTACATCTATAGACAACACCAGAACCAAGCTCAGTACATATATACAGCCCCAGAACCAAGCTTAGTACATATATACAGCACCAGAGCAAAGCTCAGTACATAAATACAGCCCCAGAACCAAGCTCAATATATATACAGCATCAGAACCAAGCTCAGTACATATATACAGTGCCAGAACAAAGCTCAGTACATAAATACAACACCAGAACCAAGCTCAGTACATATATACAGCATCAGAACCAAGCTAAGTACATGTATACAGTACCAGAACAAAGCTCATACATATATACAGCACCAGAACAAAGCTCAGTACATATATACAGCACCAGAACCAAGCTCAGTACATAAATACAGCCCCAGAACCAAGCTCAGTACATATATACAGCCCCAGAACCAAGCTAGGTACATATATACAGCACCAGGACAAATACAGCTCAAATTAGTGCAAACCCTGCCATATAGGTTTGTACGGTGTAAAACTACAGCTCCCAGCATTGCCTGAACAATGGTAAGGATATGCTGGGAGATGCGGTTCCACAAAAAAGAAATCATATCATAATCAAAGCACCCATCATCTCGCTGCGGATCATACAGGCAGAATAAACATTTACAGTAAGTGACTCACCGGAGACGTCTCAGATGCTAGTTCTTTTTCTGTTTTCTTCTCCATCTGGTCGAGACCTCTGTAATGATTTCTCCTGGCCACAACCCATTTCTGCAGTTTTCCGCTCGGATTTCTTCAGCTTCTCACTTTTAAAACATTTCTGCACCTATAAACGAAGATAAAATTCTGTCAACAACCCTAAATATAATAGCGACTATCACTGTGTCCCTGATTATAATAGCACAATACACTGTGTCCCTGATTATAATAGTACCATACACTGTGTCACACACACACACACACACACCGTGCCCCCTGTAGATAGTGCCGGCATAGCCCCTCTGTAGATAGTGACCCCCATAGAGCCTCTGTAGATAGTGCCCTATATAGAAGCCCCTGTAAATAGTGCACCACATACAGCCCCCTGTAGATAGTGCCCACATATGGACTCCAGAGCTGCAAGGCAATAGTGCTAACCACTGAGCCACCTTGCTGCCCTACATATAGCTCCCCCTATAGATAGTGCTCCACATATAGCCCACCTCTGTAGATAGTGCCTCACATATAGCTCCCCCTGTATACAGTGTCCCACATATATCCCACCCCTGTAGACAGTGCCCTACATATAGCCCCCCCTGTAGCTAGTGCCCCACAGGTAACCCACCCCTGTATATAGTGTCCCACATATAGCCCACCCCTGTGGATAGTGCCCTACATATAGCTCCCCCTGTATATAGTGCTCCACATCCCCATATATAGAACCCCCTGTAGAAAATGCCACTCACAGATTTATTAGAAAAAAAAAAAACTTTACATACTCACATGATCTCGTTCCCACGCCGTCCAGGGGCAATGCAGACCTGCTTTCTTCTGAGCAGGTCTACTGGGGCTGAACGACGCAAGCAGTGTCTTTCAAAGGCGCTGATTCACAGGGCAGAATGACTTACCCCATCAATCAGCGCCTATCAACAACGGAAGCGGCATGAGGATGTCATCGCGCTGCTAGCGTCGTTGAAAGGTGCTGATTGGCGGTGCAAATTGCCCTGAAAATCAGCGTCATTGTATGGCACTGAATGGTCGGGCACGGAATGTGCCCGGCTATTCAGCGCTAATGCATGTATTTGTACCTGCGTACTATAGACTCATGTACTATTAGTGCAAGAGGGGGTGCCAGTGGCTGGTTTCAGTGGCGCAGCTGCCCCCTCAGAGAGGCAGCAGCCTATAATATTCATTTGTGTCTATTTCCAGAGGATGCAGATACAAGTGAATGTGGCTGTGGCTAGCATCGGGGCACCGATCGGTGCTAGCGATGCCACCATGCATGAGGGGGCCTGTGAAGCACGGCCCATAAATGTTAGAGGCCGGGCGGCGCAGGCCCCGTAAGGGCGTCGCTACTGTGGTAGCAGCCACAACGGCTGGTAGTGGCGCCACCGGGCATGGGGGGGCCATGTCGGCTGGTGGCACCGGCCCCCTCGTGCCGCGGGCCCCGTAGCTGCCGCTACGGCTGCCACAGAGGTGGTTACGCCACTGCTTCTAATAATGCATCATGCTGCTGCTAAAGTACTACATGTTCATTTTTAAAGTTTTATCATAGTGTCGCCAAAAATAACAGTGTCACATATAGTTCCCCCCTAGAATAGTGCCACATGTGCCCCCAATAACACACTGCTTATGGTACCCCCTAAAACAGTGCCATACATAGTGTCCACAAAAATAACCCCACATAAATAAAGGTGCCCGTGTACGTCACCTCTCTACGTTCCCATGAGGCATGATCATGTCATCACACTGCAGAAAGGCTTTCTTTGTTACTGCTGCTACAATTTCTTTTATTAAATTGATTCCGCATCTTGAGTACACAGATTCAGTTTAGCCTCATTGAATTTGGGTACCGCTTATGCCCGGTTCTGAGATCTGCTTGCTACATTAACAACCTGCAGAATCGGCAAGAATTGGATGAATCTGCCCACTGCCCAAAGGGACGGTACTAGAAAGTGCTGGTATCACACACAAATTAATAGAAAATGCAGCATGGGGGACATGAGAGGCATGGGGGATTATCTACAGGGAGCACTATCTACAGGGGACTCTACAGAGGGCACTATTTACAGCCTGTAGACTACACAGGCCACTTTATATAGTTCACTATCTGCAGGAGCCTCTATGGGGAGCACTATATACAGAGGACTCTATGAGGGGCACTATCTACTATGAGGAGCACTACCTACAGGGGGCTCTATGTGTGTGTGTGTGTGTGTGTGTGTGTGTGTGTGTGTGTGTGTGTGTGTGTGTGGTACTTTAAAGTGTTTGACACAATTCTATTCATGGGCAGAGTGTATGGTACTATTATATTCAGGGGCACAGTGTGTAGCACTATTATACTCAGGGCCACAGTGTATAATACTTTTATATTCATGGGCATAGAGTGTGGCACCATGAGAATTTTATCTTCATTTATAGGTGCGGAAATGTTGGAAAAGTGAGCAGCCAAAGACATCTGAGCTGCAAACTCTGCAGAAATGGCTCATGGCCAGGAGGCGTCGTCATGGAGGTCTGGACCGGATTTAAAAGAAAATTGAAAAAGGACTCCAATCTGAGAAGACGTCACATGTGAGTCACTAAATGTAAATGTTTATTCTCCCTGTGACTGATCAGTACTTTAGTCACTGTGTGATCTGCAGCGAGATGATGGGTGTATTGTTGTTGTTTTTGTGAAACAACAACTCCCAGCATATCCTTACCACAGCTGTATTTGTGCTTGTGCTGTATATATGTACTGAGCTTTGTTCTGGTGATGTATATATGTAGTAAGCTTAGTTCTGGTGTTTTATTTATATACTAAGCTTGATTCTGGTGTTGTATATATGTACTGAGCTTTGTTCTGGATATGTATATATGTAGTGAGCTTAGTTCTGGTGCTGTATATATGTACTGAGCTTGGTTCTGATGTTGTATTTATGCACTGAGCTTCATTCTGGTGCTGTATATATGTACTAGGCTAAGCTCTAGTGTTGTATTTATGTACTGAGCTTGGTTCTGGAGATGTTTGTATACAATAAATTGGGTTCTAGTGCTGTATATATGTACTGAGCTTGGCTCTAGTGTTCTATTTATGTACTGAGCTTGGTTCTGGTGCTGTATATATGTACTGAGGTAGGTTCTGGTTTTGTTTTTATGTAATTAGTTGGGTTCTGGTGTTGTGTATATATATTTTTCTGAGATTCGTTCTGGTACTGTATATATGTACTGAGCTTGATTCTGGTGCTGTATATATGTATGAGCTTGGTTCTGGTGTTGTATTTATGTACTGAGCTTGGTTCTGCTGTTGTACATATGTACTGAGCTTGGTTCGGACACTTTATATATGTACTGAGTTTTTGTTCTGGTCCTGTATATATGTACTGAGCTGTGTTCTGGTGCTGTATATATGTACTGAGCTTTGTTTTGTCACCGTATCCATGCATTAGCCGGGATATTTGTCACGGCTTACTGCGTACGCTGCATTGTCCTCCACCCTTCTCACAGTGCACAGCCCAACGCTTAGGATATTAAATGTGCGCATATAGGTCTATACATAACGGGTGAGTTTAATATAATGTGTGGGTAGGTAGGCCCACCGCCACCCCCGCCATGATCACTGCTCCTACCATGTCTGACACGGCCACGCCACACAGGGCGGTGCCCTGCCTGTCTGAGGGGGTGGTGGCACAACTGAAACCAGCTGCCGCCACCCCCTCCTGCAGTAATTGTACCTGCATCTATAGGACGTAGTACAACTACATGCATAAGCACTGAATCGCCGGGCACATTCCGTGCCCGACCACTCAGCTCCAAACAATGACGCTGATTTACCCGGTATGGCAATGCCATATATACGCTGTGAAGCAATCCGTTATGCGCAGGCCAGTGTCGCACTGATAAATGGTGTCCTTTCTTATCCCCCTTTTGTAACACTCTGCAACTTTTGGGACATTTTCCTCCTTTGAAGTTTGGGAAATTTTGCTGAAAAAGTGATGCCCTGGTAGAATACGGGCACCCTCGCTACCAGGAGATGTGTGATGTCCCTTCCCTTCCTAGTTCCTAAATACTAGGGCCCTGAAACTGAAGGAATGTTTCTCTCTGGCCTGCACATCGGGATGTTTTTTCATCAATTGATGGAGCTGTTTGTTTTTTCGACACAAGCTGTAGATTTTATTGGTACCATTTTGGGACACGTGACTTTTTGATCACTTTTTATTTCACTTTTTTGGAGGAGGAATTGAGCAAAAACAAGCAATTCTGGAATTGTTTTTTATTGGCTTTTTTTTGCCATTCACCGGTGCCATAAAGTACATGTTAACTTTATTTTGCGGGTCGATACGATTACGGCGATACCAAATTTCTATAGTTTTTTTCATGTATTGCAGCTTTTGCACAATAAAATCCCTTTTTTCACAAAAAAACATTTTTTTTCTGTGTCACCATCGTCTAAGACCCATAACTTTTTTATTTATGCGTGCACAAAGCTGTCTCAATGATTTTTTTTATTTTGCGGTACGGGTTGTTGATTTTTATTGGTACTATTTAGTGGTAAATATGACTTTTGGATTCCACTTTTTATTCACAGTTTTTGGGAGAAGATTTGACCTAAAAATAGCAATTCCGGCGTTGTTTTTAATTTTTTTTACGCCATTCACCATGTGGGATAAATTACAGAATAGTTTTATAGTTTGGGCCTTTACGGACGCGGCGATACCAATTATGTATGTTTTTTTTTATTTTTCCGTTTTTTCCAATAATAAAAGTCTTATTATGGGAAAAAGGGCAATGTGGGTTTCTTTAACTTGAAACTTTTATTTATTTACAATATTTTGATTATCTTTTTAAAAACTGTTTTTTTTTTTGTCCCACTAGGGGAATTGAAGGCCTGTAACATTGATTGCTATTCTAATACACTTCAATACGTAGTGCAGTGTATTAGAGCTGTCTGTCTTCACTGATAGCAAGCCTATGAGGACCCGCCAGAGGCATACAAGGCAGAGACGGAGGCCATTATTAGGCCTCCGGTTGCCACACCAACCATTCGGTCGGGTCAGGAAAAAAACCCTCAGATGCTGCGCTCTTTATTGAGCGCAGCACTTGAGGGGTTAATCGGCCTGATCGGAGACTAGCTCCGGTCCTGGCCGTTACAGGAGGGTGTCAGCTATAATATACAGCTGATATCCGGCGGTGATGGTCTGGGCTCCGCTTCTGAGCCCACACTATCACTGCTACGTAACTACTGCGGTTTGCGGGAACCCCTTCCCGACAGTATATATTCGGCGGATGTCGGGAAGGGGTTACTATAGGGTGTATTTGAAATATTGTAATTGTTTTATTTGATTGCTAGAATAATTTTTCATGGCGCAATACTCCGCAAAGCATCGGGACACCCTCCCCCTCCTGGTTTGTATGTCTATGTCGGCAAAACAGAGAACCTGTTGTTAAAAATGTTAATCCCACCCATGTATGGATGATAGATAGATAGATAGATAGATAGATAGATAGATAGATAGATAGATAGATAGATAGATAGATAGATAGATAGATAGATAGATAGATAGATAGATAGATAGATAGATAGATAGAAGTCATAAAAGTACCCACTTTTTTCACCCTTACTATTGGAGTTGCTGCTCATTTTTTTGATTTCTGTGTATCTGGGACTTGGTCTGTCCCTCAGAGCCTGTACCCACACGCTGCCGGTGCTGCTGGACTTTGTATATCTCTAGATGATAGATAGATAGATAGATAGATAGATAGATAGATAGATAGATAGATAGATAGATAGATAGATAGATAGATAGATAGATAGATAGATAGATAGATAGATAGATAGATAGATAGATAGATAGATAGATCTTATATGAAATTTTATTAATTTCTTAGTTAATTTGGCTAGTGTATATGTCGGTATAACAGGTGGGAGGGGGTTTAGTGGGGTTAATGTCCTGCAGAGGAAATTGCACAGCAAGAACTTCAGACGACACAGGTATAAGTTGCTGAACAGAACTTTTCTCCAACAGAGGCTCAATCTTCATGGTTACAATATTTGGTACATAAGCTTGACGGTTTCACTAATAAATAGGCTCTATACTTGGCAGTTTCTGATTTAACCGGTGAGATCGGGACATCATGTTAGCTAATGGTTCAGTCTCAAGTTAAACTTGTGGTGCAGGAGATGTTTGTTCTCATATGAAGTGCTGAGCTGGTGATACGCTTATTCAGCCTAGCAATACAAAATCTTTTTGGTGAATCAGTCACTTGGTAGCTTGCACCCTACCTGGCAAGTTCAACTGGCAGCTCGCGCCCTGCCCAGCTTTACATTCTGGCAGCTCTCGCTCTGCCCGGCTATACAACAGTGGCTCACGCCCCGCTCGGCAAATCCACCTACTTTGTACTAACTTCTTTCTCCTTCTTCTGCTTATCCCACACACATCACTCTTTCTGTCTTTCTCCTCCATCACTCACTAACTGTCACAATATAAAGAAACTTTATTTTTTTTTAAAGACTAGGCTCCTCCTATGTTTTTTTTAAGATGCCACAACTGACCTGTGCCGCTAATGTGCCTTCACAGAGTCCAGTCCATACAAAATATATAGTCCCCTATTGAAGTGAATCTGTTCTCCTAATACAAATACAGCTGCATTGCCTAACATAACATTAGGTGCTTAACATATATACATAAGTGGGTTCAGGGCACACCCTACATGGGCATGGGTATTGGGAGGAGTCCTTATCATGAGGCAGACCAAAGATCTTCTGTGTGTGATTTTTAAATTTTTTTAATTTATTTTTGCTTGGAAGTGGTTTTTGAGGTATAATAAAATGTACTTACATTGTATTTTTTACTGGAGTGTGCGCTCGGTTTCTTACGCATATGTGTTTTTGAAGTGGTTTACACACAATTGCACATATGCTCCATATTACTAATGGCGTTCTCTATATTTACTGGTAAGTTGACAAGGAATGGGCAGCTTTAGAGGGCCGTTACCAACATGGATCCCCTATTCCTAAATAGGGGATCACTGTTGATGCCAGTCTATCAAATGAATAGTCATTTCCTAATATTCAGTAAACAATGCATAGCTAAACATAATTAGTCCAGTCTTCTGCTTCTGGTCATGTAAGGTTCGATAATACTTTGTAATTCTGTGCCATAAAAGAGCGCACATTATCAAAATGTATGGACTACTAGACACCAGATTAAAATAGTTTTATAGTATCATGGCAACAAGGTGGTATTCTGTACTATTTTATTACTGCAGTCACATACATAAAAGAGTTATATATATATTTTGTGGGTTTTTATATATACAGTAACGGACATGGTTGTCATGACTTCCGGTTCTGATGTCATCGCAATGATGTGTCTCAGTAATGATGTCATAACTTCCTGCATGGGACATACTGTGTGTTGGGCAGAGTCTCAGTCTTTTATATCTCACTTTTGACAGGAGATCTTGCTGTTTACTACATATAGATACGGTGCTTCGCTGTCGTTAGCTATCAGTTTTGCTCCTTTTTCTTATCAATCTGGCACAAGGTAAGATTCTAACTACAATTTTCAAATTTATTGTTAAAGCAATTAATAACTTTTAGCAGAATAATGTGTGGTTTGATTAATATATACAATATTATTGCCCATGGTTGTTTATGCATTTAGGGCAGGGTTTGGATTATTAAATCATAGGCTCTTTAGTTAGCATTATAAGAAAAGATCGAAAACTGGAACGTGAAGGGATGTACAGTTATATGGATGCAGTAATATGTCCAGCAGTAGTGCATGGTCAGTGTGTATCCACATATAACTATATATCTAGTTATTTATTCTCCATGTTCTAAGAAATTAAATGAAGGATGATTTGTGGGACAAGATCTGTGATTGCTCCTAAAGTAAAGGGATGGGGGGGGGGTCCTCAAGCAGTGTATGGTGGTAGTGGTGACCCTAAATCAGTTTATGGGTAGTGGTGGTTGGAAGCAATTAGTACGTTTAAGGGGGTTTCCCTCATTAAGTGTCAGGGGTCTGATCTGGGGTCTGAATTAATTTAATAGGTCTGGTTTGGGGTCTGAATTAATATAGGTGTCTGGTCTGGGTTATGAATATATTTTGGGGTCTGATCTGGTGTTTGATTTGTTTAGCGGTCTGATTTAGAGATCTGGGGCCTGATTTATGGGTCTGACCTGGGATCTGATTAATTTAGGAGTCTGGTCTGGAGTCTAAATACATTTTTGGTTCTAATTATTTTAGGTGTCTGATCTGGGGTTTGATTAATTTAGGGGTTTGATCTGCGTATCCGTTTTGCCTGGCGTGCTCCTTTAATTTTTTTATTTGTTCAGTAAGTCAAATCGATTATTTTATTAATTAACATCTTGTTTTCTTTTAGGGTATGTTCACACGGCCTATTTACGGACGTAATTCGGGCGTTTTTGCCCCGAATTACGTCTGAAAATAGCGCCTCAATAGCGTTGACAAACATCTGCCCATTGAAAGCAATGGGCAAACGTTTGTCTGTTCACACGAGGCGTAATTTACGCGCCGCTGTCAAAAGACAGCGCGTAAATAGACGCCCGCGTCAAAGAAGTGACCTGTCACTTCTTTGGCCGTATTTGGAGCCGTTATTCATTGACTCCAATGAATAGCAGCGCCAATTACGTCCGTAATTGACGCGGCGTTCAAGCGCCTGCACATGCCGGTACGGCTGAAATTACGGGCAATGTTTTCAGGCTGAAACATCCCCGTAATTTCAGCCGTTACGGACGCCCTCGTGTGAACATACCCTTATATTGTGCAAAGATATAAAAATGTTTTACTACTCAATTAAGAGTGGTCTTGAATTATTTATTTATAGCTAAATGGTTGGCCCCTAGAATGATTTCCTTTGGTGAGGCCAAGGCACTCCAGCCCAAAACTGAAAGACATACACATAAAGGTGGTTGTCAAGTGAACGATCAGCTATGTTTGTAAACTCCCCCGTTAGGCCCTGTTCACATCACATTTGAGATGTACGCCAGAAAAGCTCCCCACGTGCATGCTAAAGGCATCCAGAGGGCTCCATTAGCCAAACGGAGGAGAAAAGATTGCCCTTTTGTCAGGCTAGTATACGTCAGTAAACCTTTTTACCTTTCTCTTTTAGGTATGGAATAGCATAGAAGAATATGCTATTCCATCTCGCCGGATAGTGCACAAAACATATACCGCGTAGTATACATTTTTTTAACATGGAAGCCTATGGGTGACATATACCACTGAATGGCATACGTCACAGGTATACGATACATGTATAATAAATACAATTACAGTCGATGATTGATAGGGTGACTTACAGTGGGATCTGTCACACATAGACCATAATAGTATCCGTCATGATGTATATGTTTAATGTATACCATTAAAGTCCAATATGATGAATGCCAGTCTCCTCCAGCATCACCATACAATCCTGCTGACAGTCTCCTCCAGCATCAACATAAAATCCTGCTGACAGTCTCCTCCATCTCCTCCATCGTCCCCATACAATCTTGCTGACAGTCTCCTCCGCAGTAGAGGAGACTGTCACACCACTCTGTGATAGGAATAACCATCTGCTGCTGACTGTCTCCTCCCCGACCTCCTGCTGACGAATACCTCACCTCTTCACCCGATGACAGTACGCACACCCCGTCCACACTGACAATACATCTAGCGACAGGGGGGGCCGTCGGGGGGGCCCTCCGGGGTGCCGTCACGGGGGGGCATCGGGGGGGGGTGTCAGGGGTGCCTCCGGGGGGGGTGCCGGGGGTCACAAGTGCGGGGGTCTGTAAGAAAGAGAGAGGTACAGACAGAAACACATAAACCTTACCTCCAGTGCAGCCGGTCTTCATAATGGCGCCTGCTATCTCCCTACAAACCAGCTTCTCTGCTGTGTGGCTCTGAACTGTGTTTGCACAGTACACAGCCAGATGGCAGAGACAATGGACAACTCCCGTTCATTGTGTCCTATGCACTGTGCTGCCGTATTCCATCTGTGTATGTGTCGTTAACAGACACATACACAAATGAAATAAAACATGGCAGCCCCCAGTACAGTAATAAAGTGTCAATAAAAAAACTTTATGTGTGAAAAATTAGATAAAGTCAATATAATATTTTATTAAATAAAAACACATAAATTAATTTTAAAAAAAATCATGACACTGTCCCTTTAACTGAAACAAACGTCATTTTATTGAGGGAGATAAGTGACTACCAGACACCTTCAGAAACACAATAACATTGGATGGGTTGATTCCACGCTGTCCTCATGACAGCAAGTGGACATAAAATGGTTGGCAAATCCTCACAAAGATCTTATGTCTATGGCCTTCTTAACCCCTTTAGGACACAGCCTGTTTTGGCCTTGTGGACACATATGATTTTTTCAAATCTGACATGTGTCACTTTATGTGGTAATAACTCCGGAATGCTTTTACCTATCCAAGCGATTCTGAGACTGTTTTCTCGTGACATATTGTATTTTATGTTAGTGAAAAAATTTGGTCGATAAATTCAATATTTATTTGTGAAAAACTTCAAATTTTAGCAAAAATTTTCATTTTTCTACATTTAAATGTATTTTCTTGTAAAACAGATAGTAATACCACACAAAATAGTTACTAGTTAACATCCCCCATATGTCTACTTTATGTTTGCATCATTTTTTTTCACGTACTTTTATTTTTCTAGGACGTTACGAGGCTTAGAACTTTAGCAGCAATTTCTCATATTTTCAATAAAATTTCAATAGGCCATTTTTTCACAGACCAGTTCAGTTCTGAAGTGGCTTTGAGGGCCTTATATATTAGAAAGTGTCGATAAATCACTCCATTTTGAAAACTGCACCCCTCAAGGTATTCAAAACCACATTCAGAAAGTATTTTAACCCTTTAGGCGTTTCACAGGAATTAAGGCAAAGTAGAGTTGAAATTTACAAATTTAATTTTTTTTGCCGAAATTCATTTGTAATAAAAAAAAAATCTGTAACACAGAAGCTTTTACCAGAGAAACGTAACTCAATATTTATTGCCCAGATTCTGCAGATTTTAGAAATATCCAACATGTGGCCCTGGTGTCCTAATGGACTGAAACACAGGCCTCAGAAGCAAAGGAGCACCTAGTGGATTTTGGGGCCTCCTTTTTTTAGGAATATATTCTAGGCACCATGTCAGGTTTGAGGAGGTCTTGTGGTACCTAAACAGTCGAAACCCCCAAAAAGTTACCCCATTTTGGAAACTACACCCCTCAAGGCATTTTTCTAGGGGTATAGTTAGCATTTTGACTCCACAGTTTTTTTGCAGAATTTAGTGGAATTAGTCTGTGAAGATGAAAATCACCTATTTTTCTGTGGAAACATAGAATTTTTTCATTTTTACAAGGAATAAAAGGAGAAAAAGCCGCCCAACATTTGTAAAGCAATTTCTCCCGATTACGGCAATACCCCATATGTGGTCGTAAACTGATGTTTGGACCCACAGCAGGGCTCAGGAGGGAAGGAGCGCCTTTTGGATTTTGGAGCGCAGATTTTGCTGGATTGGTTTTCAGTGCCATGTCGGGTTTGCAACGCCCCGGAGGGACCAAAACAGTGGAAACCCCCCAAAAGTGACCCTATTTTGGAATCTACACCCCTCAAGGAATTTTTCTAGGGGTATAGTGAGCATTTTGGCCCCTCAGGATCTTTTTTAGAGATAAGGTGACCAAAAAACAGTGATTTTGGCGCTTTAAATTCTTTATTTATTACAGCGTTCACCGTGCGCAATAAATTACGTTTTAATTTATTCTGCCGGTCGGTACGATTACGCCGATACCATATGTGTATAGTTTTTTTTAATGTTTTGCAGCGTTTGCACAATAAAATTAAGTTTCTATAAAATAATTTATTTTCTGAGACACGCTATTTTGAGCCGTAACTTTTTTATTTTTTCGTCAAAAAAGCTGTGGGAGGTCTTGTTTTTTGTAGTTTTTATTGGTACTATTTTGGGGTAAATGCGACTTTTTGATCACGTTTTATTCTATATCTTGGGAGGGGTGGTGACCAAAAAATAGTTTTCCGTTTATTTTGTTTGCGGCGTTCACTGTGCGGAAAAATTAACATTATAGTTTCATAGTTTGGGTCGTTACGAACATGGTGGTACCAAATATGTGTACTTTTTTTTTTAACGGTTTCATTTTTTCCCTATAATAAATGACTTATTATAGGAGAACAAAAACTTATTTTTACACTTTTATAAAACATTTATTAACTTTTTTTTACTTTTTACACTTTTTTTTTTTGTTTATTAATTTTTCTTTTACTTCTTACACTTTATTTTTTTGACCTGCAGCTCTGATCGCTGCTAGAATACATTACACTACCTTGGTAGTGTAACGTATTCCAACTGTCAGTGTGACGTCACAGTCACTCTGACAGTTGGTCTACGAGGATCAGCAGAGGCTGATCCTCATAGGCTGACATACATGGCAGACTTGGGGGCCGTTGTCTGGCCTCCGGGTGCCATCACAAGCATCAGAAGCCCCCACGATTGCATGGGGGCTGCTGATGCGCTACAAACCCGCTACATGCGGAGATCGCAATCGAGCCCCGCATGTAACGGGTTAATTGCCGAAATCAGCGGCGGTGAGCCGCTGATCGGCAACACTGGAGTGTCAGCTGTCGGGGACAGCTGATCTCCAAGTTCCCGATGCACACTGTCGCCGACAGTGTGCCATCGGGAACGACACAGTGACTTCCTGTCACTCTGACAGGAAGCCTATCAGGACCAGCTGAAGGTTGGTCCTGATGGGCTTCCGTCCATGGCAGACCCGGAAGCCATTGTTTGGCTACCGTTTGCCATAGTAATTATCGGCAAACCCCGCGATTTCGGACCGGGGTCTGCCGATATGTCAGAAACCCCCAAAATTCGGCGATTGCACCCGATCGCTGAATTTAAGGGGTTAATTTGCCGAAACCAGCGGCAAAGGACTGCTGGTCGGCAAGAGTGGAGTGTCAGCTGTCGGCGACAGCTGACCTCTCGGTTCCCGGTGCACACTGTCGCCGACAGTGTTCACCGGGAAAAACTCAGTAACTGTACGTCCTCGTGCGGGAAGTAACCTCCCGCGACGATGGACAGTTACGTCCTGGTGCGGATAGGGGTTAAAGAGGCTCTGTCACCAGATTATAAGGGCCCTATCTCCTACATAATCTGATCGGCGCTATAATGTAGATAACAACAATGGTTTTTATTTTGAAATACGATCATTTTTGAGCAAGTTATGAGCAATTTTAGATTTATGCTAATTAGTTTCTTAATGACCAACTGGGCGTTGTACAGAGGAGTGTATGATGCTGATCAATCAGTGACCAATCAGCGTCATACACTTCTCATTGTTCCAGCCCATTGTTACTGCATGATTGTGCAGAGAAAGAAGCTGGGCTGGAACAATGAGAAGTGTATGACGCTGATTGGTCACTGATTGGTCAGCAACATACACTTCTCTGTACAACGCCCAGTTGATAAAAAGTAAAAACACGCCCAGTTGTCTATTAAGAAACTAATTAGCATAAATCTAAAATTGCTCATAACTTGCTAAAAAATGATCGTATTTCAAAATAAAAACCACTGTTGTTATCTACATTACAGCGCCGATAAGATTATATAGGCGATAGGGCGCTTATAATCTGGTGACAGAGCCTCTTTAAGTCTTTTCTTGGGATGGCAATATGGAGCAGTCCACCCCATGATTGTGTTCATTTACATTCAGTTAAATCTCTGTTGTTCATAAGAAACCAGCATTTTCCTTAGTGATGTCATTAGTCCCAAGCAAAATAACTTGCAGCTGTCATATAATTAAAAAAAAAAAAAAAGAAAGAAATCACTCCCAAAATTTCTGCTGTCATTGTATGATAGTGACCAGTACATGTGACTTGTTACATTGCCTGTAACCTCACCAATAAACGAGACACAAAAAACATTGGAAAAGTAAATATGTACACTATTTGTATATTCAGCCATATTATTTAAAAGTTTGCATGTTTTTTCCTCTTTCAGAAAACGATTAATGAATGACCCCTGGAGATAGACACCTTGATGTTCAGCAGGTGTCCAAATAAAAAGTAGAAGGTGTTTAATCATCTATCTTTACTTTCATGCATACTCTCAACTTCAGACATTCAGACATGGTTTTTGATGTGTTATTGTAAAGCAAATGGTAACGGCACAGCTTGATACATTCCATTACAATACGGTTACCAGTAAAATCTTATTTTAGAAATCCTTCAGTGATACATAATGATCACAACTCACTGCCAGACTGATAAACTCAGATCATTGCTGGTAACCTTTTATATCTAATGTATTTTAAATCTACAATGAAGAAACAAGATAACAATGCATAATTACATTCAAGGTCGGTGTTAGAAATTTCTTCTAGATGTTCCTAAAAGATGCCATGCAGTGAGAAGACAGAAGTTTTATGCAGTGACAGGGACTCAACTCCATATTAACGCCCATGGTTTTGGAATGGGCTGACAAACAAATTTATATCTAGAAATCATACAGCTGTGATGCTCAGGTGTCCATACTTTTGGCATATAGTCTATCTATCTATCTATCTATCTATCTATCTATCTATCTATCTATCTATCTATCTATCTATCTATCTATCTATCTATCTATCTATCTATCTATCATCTATCTATCTATCTATCTATCTATCTATCTATCTATCTATCTATCTATCTATCTATCTAGCTATCTATCTATCTATCATCTATCTATCTATCTATCTATCTATCTATCTATCTATCTATCTATCTATCTATCTATCTATCTATTTATCTATCTATCTATATATCTATCCCAGTGGTCCCCCGACTTACATTTGAATGAAGTTGCAATAGATTCAACATACAATGGTCTCTAAGGGCCCGAGTCAGGCAGCCTTAGGTTACGATGTGTTGGTCAGCGGCAGCAGGCAGGCAAGGAAGCGGCTCCATGATCGGGCAGCGCCGCACGCAATTGGCTGGAACATCCAGCCATTCAGCTTGTGTCTTGTTCAGTACAGTACAGGCAGGACAAGCGCTGATTGGATGTTAACTTTGAGCCAATCAGGTCTTGCAGGGGTTATTTCTTATGGCCAATCAGAATCATTACTGTACTTCCCTAGATATCACCACACTTTCCCCCTGTAGATAGTGCCACACTTTCCCCCTGTAGATAGCGCCACACACCCCAACATGTGGATAGCGCTGCACACCATCCCCCTCCCCTGTAGATAGCGCCACAGGGAGCGGTATCCCAAGTCAGAGCGTTGCCGATGCTCTGGCCAGGGATTCCGCTCCAGGAGGAGCCCTTGACATCACTGTCCATATATGGACAGGAGTGGACACAAAAGAAAGGAGAAGCATCAGTCTTTTCTTTATACCGTTCCTTGCTTTTGGATCCATTTCTGGCTTTGGAACAAAAAACCGGGCCAAAAACTGCCACAAAAACTGCATCAAAACTGTGTGTGTGATCTTGGCCTAAGGCTGCAATCACCCATGCTGTTTTTGTGGCAGTTTATTGAGCCAAACACTGGAGAGAGGAGACATATCAGTCATTCCTTTTGTCCAGGATCAGACACACAGTTTTGATGCCATTTTTGTGACAGTTTTTGGCTCAGTATTTTGAGCCAAATCCAGAAGTGGATCCAAAAGGAAGGAAATGTATAAACAGAAGACTGATGCGTCTCCTTTCTTTTGTGTCCACTCCTGTGACTGGATAATAAACCTGAGCCAAAAACTGCATCAAAACTGTGTCTAAACGTGGCCATATACTTTTTTTTTTTATCCACTCCTGTGTTTGGCTAAAAACAACTTCAGATGTACATGTACATTTACATGTGAAGGTTTTTTTTGTCAAGGTTTTTTCCTGCGAACTTTTGCAAAATAAATAATGATAATGCCGCAATTCTGAAAATTTCCGCAAAAAACACAATAAAAGACAGTATAAAAGTGAGTCATGTAAATCTACCCAAAAATACTAAATTATGTGCATTTCTGCATTTTGCTTAGTCAATCTCCTCCATTTTCTTTGTAAATCTCCACACCCCCCGCTTCCATTATTTTTTTAAGTGGTGGGGTCTCAATGGGAGGCTGTAAAGATTAACATTTTGTATTTATTTGTGTCAACAGTAAAAGAATGGGTTAAAGATGAATTTAATTCTGTCTCTGGCTTTAGTCTTTAAATCATTGTGAAGATGCTGTATCAGTACATATTCACTTCTTACCGACAGTAAATCATTATTTAGAGGACTCTGAAAGATTGGCGGAGGAGCATCAGGTCGGAGCAGAGAGTCTTCACACCAGCGATGTTCATTTACTGTAGTACTATACTGTGACAGCTGAGTCACTGCTCCACTGCTGCATGTAAGAAATCAATAAGAACAGTTCATACTTGAGCCTTCTTGGTTTATCTAACCTAAATAAAAAGCAGCTATAACATAAAAACACAGGAATAACACTTCATATTCTGAATCCTCTGTCCTGAAACATATTGAGTTGATAATATATACAGTCCAGTCCCCAGTTTCAAATTGGCTTTTACACAATAACAATTGAATAAAGAATTTGTAAAGGTAAATATTACATGTGCGTTTAGTTTTTGGTTTTTTTGGGCGACCAAATCCCTCTGCAGTGGAGCCTATAACTCTGGCATTGCTAGGGTCTCAAATCATCTGCAGTACATGCCACCAACCTCAAAATGATCAGAGATTTTGTATTGCTGGACCACCACTTCTTTGGCCACACTTCCAAAACCAACCCTAGTTATAACGTCAAGGTAGTCCTTTGTTCTCATCTCATGTGCCTTGAGTTTTTTTCTGAATTATTCCATATAGTAGCGCTCAGCAGAATATTCCCACACTAGGACCACATACAGATGTTGTAAAGTTTAACTTGACTCTCATAACTTGCTGCAGCGTAATGTCACACAACAAAATCCATTGTAAAGTCATTGAAAAACTCAAATTAAAATTTCTTGCCACAGTGTATTTCTAGCGGGCAACTGATAACCTATTCACCAGATAGGTCATAAGTATATGATCTGTGGGGGTCTGACACCCGGACCCCACGCCGATCAGCCGCCCCGGCTGTCTCCGGGCACCGGACGTCCATGTCGGAAGCAAATGGCTCCGGTCATGGAATAGTGGCCGAGCTGCAGGACTTCAGCTCTGCTCCTATTCAAGTGAACCACTATGCAATGTACGGATGCAACTGTTTCCGGCTCCGCACACTGCATACTGTGCAATGACATCCTGTTCCCGGAGGCAACTGATTGTGTCGGACTCCCTCAGATCATATACTGATGATCGATCCAGTGGAGAGGTCATCAGTTGTCCGGTAGTGGATAACCCCTTTAATGCATTAGGAGTCAAGTTAAAGATTATAACATGTGTAGTCCCTACACAGTGGTGTCACATTGCAGCTATTCCTACGGTTATGTTCATGAAGAGATATAGGTCAAACAGTAGAACAAGCACATAGAATTGACCATACTACTGTGCCTGCTACACTGAATTATCCCTGATATTGTGTGGGCCAACAAGTGCAGTGCATCTACTAGCAACTTCCTTCTCCATGGTCCTGATTTGTTCCGCTATCAGAAACTTACATGGAAGCAGCATATCAGCAGCCATTAAAATGATGTTATCTAAATCTATCACTAAATTACAAAAAGAGGCAACACTCCAACTCCAATTTTGACCCCTATAAATTGTTGATGATCCTCTGGAGATATCACCTATAATATCCCATTGCGTCTTTCTATTCCTCTGACCATTATCCTGAAAGAAAAGTCTTCCATGTCTAAATTCATCACATTGCCATACATAGATTTTTCCTGTAAATTAATCCTCCACATCTCTTTGCCACATGACAATTTACTTCCGCCACCTAACTTTTTTAGATATGTTGTAAGATCCATTTTCAAAAAGAGCTCAAGTGTCAAAAGATCTCAAGTTCTCAGTCCCATGCAACGTAGAATTAGAGAAACTGAATATTAACCCCTTAAGGACACTGCATATTTTAAATCCAAAGGTAGCAGCAATTTTTTTTCATCTCCACGTTTCAAAAGCCATAACTTTTACATTTAAAGGGCTTGTTTTTTTTACCTGTCAATATTAATTTTTAATCAGGACCATGTAATGTAACATTTATTAAAAAAATGTTTACAGGGGCTGGAAAAAGACAGCAATTCCGCCATTCTTTTTTGGGTTTTGTTTTTACACAATTCATCGTGCAGTATAAAAGACTTGATATTCTGTGGGTTGTTACGATTACGATGATACGAAATTTTTATATTTTTTTATGTTTTTCTACTTTTGTACAATAAAAACACTGGTTTTAGAAAATATTTTTTTTTGTGTTGCTGCATTTAAAGACAGTTTTATTTTTCCATCAATGGAGCCCTTTGGGGGCTTCTTTTTTGCGGGTCAAGTTCTAGTTTTCATTGGTACCATTGGTTCATACTATTTTTTGATCTATTTTTATTTAGTTTTTTGGAAAAATAAATGATCAAACTACAGCAATTTTGGTATTGTGTGGGATAAATACTGTGTTTATTTTATTGTATGGGTCGCTACCTATGCGACGATACCAAATATGCATAGTTGTTTTTTCTTTTTACACTATTTTCCAAAGTAAAGGGCTTTTGTAAGGGGAAACAGTGCTATATTTTTTCTTTGATCTATAGATTTTTTTCAATATATTTTTCAAAACTTTTTTAACCTTTGATCCCTCATATAATACATTGTGATACATCTGTATTACAATGTATTTTATGTGTCAGTGTAAAACGGACAGGAAGACTATTAGGCTCCACCTCTGCAGGGCTTAAAAGGCTTCTGTGTATGGCAGACCTGGGGCCCTGTGTTAGGCCCCTGATTGTAATAGCAAGCCATTGGAACCCCGCAATGTACTACGATAAGGTACATCAATCTCTCTACATCTATAGAAGAGGGCCTGCTCTAGTTAGATTGCAGATGCCTTTTATTAGCAAAAGCGCTGATTGGTGGAAAGCCTGTCAGCCGATAGTTACTCCACCAATCAGCAAAAGGAAACTCTGTCTGCACACTGTCCAGTGCAGGAGGGGGAAGGCTCTCTGGCTGAACAGAGATGTGTAGCGGTGGAGGTTTTCTGATAATATCCACTGCCTCCTGTCAGTGAATGAAAGAACACCAGCAGGAGGAGAATGCAGGACTCTGCCCCATCTGCAACCTGGAGACAATGAAACAATCCCCTGCAGATCTCTGGGCTGAATTACAGGCCCATTTTTGAGGCTAAGGTGGTTTTTGTGGGAGTAAGGGTATGTTTACAAATTGCATGGTTTTTATAACTAAAACTTACTTCGCTACCCACGGGACATTTTACAGACCGGATCCACCAAGGAATGCAAAAAAAAAACTTTAAAAAAAACACCATTGTGGGGTACACTTGAATAAGGCCCACCTATTTAAGACTCGTTTTGCAGGGGAATTCCGCAAAAAAAAACGTGACTTTTCGGAGTAATTTCTCATGGCAACCAATCAAGTTGCTGCTTTCAGTTTTCAAAGGGTTATTCAGCTAACACCCTGCTGTAACAGCCGGGATCAAAACGAGCGCAGAACCCGGCCATTTAACCCCTTAGATGCCACAGTCAATAACAAAAGTATCACAGTGTGTTATATAAACAAATAAGCAATCGCATGGTGTAGTCCCCTACTAAGAAAAAAATGTAAAACAAGTTAACTCAAATGTTTAAAAATATAATAAACAACCACAAAAAACTTTTTCCCCCATTAAAGATGCTTTATTATGTAAAAAAAAAAGTATACATAATTGGTATCACCACGTCCGTAAAGTCAGATATAAACTTACCACTGCACAGTAAACTCTATAAAAAAAAAATGCTGCAAAAGAACTGCTGTGTTTTGTTCATCCCACCTCCCAGAAAATCATCAAATAGTAGTATACCATAAAATAGTACCAATAAAAACGTCACCTCCTTTTGCAAAAATTAAGCCTTCACACTGCAAAAAAGTTATGACTCATATATATTATGACACAAAAACATGAATCTTATTAAAAGAAGTGTTTTTATTTTACAAAAGTAGTAAAACATATACAGTACATTGCAAGGTGAATGCCATAAAAAACAAAACACCAAAAACAATGGCGGATTTGCTATTTTTTTCTACCCCCAACAAAAAAAGTTTAGAAAAGTTTTTCAATACATGGTGCCATTGAAAAATACAACTCGTCCCTCAAAAAACTAGCCCTTGTACAGCTATAAATAACTTCATGGCTTTCAAAATGCAAAAAAAAAATTCTACACCAATTGCAGACATTTCTGTGACAAGTCTGCCGCGTATGAACATATCCTTATCATTTTCTTCTGCGTAGGATCCACTTCTGGTTGTGGCTAAAGAAAAATATGAACCCGTCAGTCCCACTGACCTGATAGATTCAGGTCTCAGCGCACAATACAGCTGAATGTATCTGAAAAAGTAAAAATAATTTTTAATAAAAAGTCATGACAAAGTTGCACCAAACACACACTGATACACATTTTTATTTTATTTTTTTTTAAGGCGGGATTCACACGACCGGGTCGCGTCCGAGCCCGAGTGCCGGCCGGTAAAATCGGCCATTCTGCCCGGCCGGTTTGCATAAAGTTATGCATCCGTGCCGGGCCGGGCAGATCCGGACAGTGACATCAGCGGCAACTCCTGAAGGGGAATCCCCATGTGTTCGGGGATTCCGCTTCAGGAGTTTCCCCTGATGTCACTGCCCAGATATGGACAGAGACATCAAGCGCTCTGTCCAGGAGCGGAATCCCCGAACACACGGGGATTCCGCTCCTTCAAGGAGCTAAAGTGCGGCTAGCACATAGCAGAGCGGGGAGATACCTCCCCGCTCTGCTATAGTGGCGTCGCTACAGCTGCAGCTGCTAGCGGCGCCATCAAAGGTGTCGCCGGGCCAGGGCGCTTTTAAAACAAGCAGGAGAAGGGAGCCAGCGCAGCGCTCCCTTCCACCTGCTGTACACCCCGGCCCTGCCACACCGTGTACAGCGATGCCATTCGTCAGAATGGCATCAACTCCTCCTCCTCACATGCACTCTGCGCTGTGAGGAGGAGGAGATAGAGCGCAAGAGCCGGAAAACCCGGCCGTCACTCGGGACACATCCCGGTGATGGCCGGGTATTACCCGGCCCCATAGACTTCTATGGGGGCCGGGTACCCGGGCGAAAATAGAGCATGTCCTATTTTTTGACATGCGGTTTTCCCGGCCGTCAAAAAATCGGTCGTGTGAATAGCCCCATTAGGGGTCTATTATTCCTAATGCAGCCGGGTGCCGGCCGATTTATGAACGGCCGGCACCCGGCCGGGAAACCCTGCCGTGTGAATGAGGCCTAAATAATTTTAAAGGTGTACGTAAACTTTAAAGTGTCATATTAAATTTTAGTAAATACTTACAACACACATTTTGTTGAATCTTTTGAAGCAAAAATGAAGGAATTTATATCTGCCTCTGAAAAAGCACATCAGGCTCAAATTATACAATAGTATGCAAAAATGTGAGGCTGCATTATTATTTATCAGAAAGTTTGTGTTAGTTTATGTTAGTTTTATATCTTGCAAGTCTTCTCCATCTAGAAGCTATTTATAGTGAGGCGGTCGGTTTTATTCAACACATCATGACCTACAGGGGTTAATCACCCATATGGACCGCTGCCTCTTTCAGTTCCACTACATTCTAAACCGTTCACTTACTGGATTCGTCTATATTGTGACTACATTTTGGAATGCGGTTTACTAATTGAACGTAACACAGCATCTGTTATTATGACACTTTGCAGTTTGGTGCCAGAAGATTTGCTATCATAATGCAGTTCCATGAACGATGTGGTTTTTCATGAAGAATACATTGTGATTGTCACTGCTGAGTATATTTAACCTTTTCAGCATACTAAAATACATAGGATTTTTTCCAACCACCCCCCCCCCCATCCCCCGTTAGCAAATGTAATGTAGTGTAATGAGGACATGTGTAGTGAATTACCTGGTGCTGTATTTCACAGGCCGTTGCTCCGTTCCGGGCCTTTACAAGGTCACATGATCTTCATTCTGACTCCCTGTATCCCACAGCATCTGCTGTAGGGACCAGAAATCAGACTCTCAATGCAAGTCTATGAGAGCCGCGATTGAGAGACTGACCTCCGGTTTCTACATTAGACGCTGTAGGATTTAGGTTGTCAGAGTACAGGTCACATGACCCTGAGGGGGGCCCACAACAGAGCAGGGGCCAGTAAAATACAGCACCAGCAAGTCACTACACACGTCCACATTACTCTACATTACATTTGCAAACAGGGGGACAGGAAGGAAAAACCCTGAGTGCTTCTTAATGGGCCTTTAGGGCGCTTTGTTGCTTTCTCCTCCGATCCCGGCTGCCATTATGTCATGTGACTGCCATAGTCCTACAGCGACTCTTGTGTGGACTGGAAGTCTTGAAGTTTTTAGGCAGAACAGTGCAGCCCGTAGTTCACTGTTCGTGTTTTTGGCAATCATACAGCAGGTCCTGAGATTAAGACCCGGCAGAGACTGGTACAATACAAATTATTTTTAGAACTGGCAATGTGTCCACCTATGTCAGGGGCCCCCCAGGCTATTGCCTGGGGGACACATGGTCGCACGGCCCCCCATAAGTTGTTAATAAAATATGTTTTTTTTGCTTGGTATGTTTTTCTCTCCCCCTTTCCCTCTTTTCTCCATTTGTTATTTTATATTAGAATGGTACTTACCATCGTGGTGTCCCCCGGGTAAGCTGTGCTGGTGGCACGAGCCGGTTTCCAGATGTTTCTGTCTCTGGGCAGTTTGGAGTTGGTCCCAGCTGATTGGACCTAGGTCAGCTGTGCAATTGCATGAGCAGGTTCTGGCAGATTCTATCTCCAGGCAGTTTTGTGGAAGGCCAGCTGATTGGTCATTGATAAAATCCTAAAGGCGGGAAAATTGGACATAAAAGGAGCAGTTCATCGTGGTCAAGCAGCCAGTTTTTGAAGATTGGACCGTCGCCATGGATGTCCTGCTGATGGAGCTGATCAGAAGAGCGGAGTCGGAAGGAGGAGAAAACTGGCTGAGGCAATGCCTAGCAGCAGCGCCGTCGAGGGAAGTCGAGGGAAGAAGCGAACTTACTGGGCTGGAAAACGACATAGAGGAAGCAGTGTCTCCTGCTGGGTCGTCGCTCGAGGTGCCGTCATCAGCTGCAGCCAAGAGGATGAAGTCTGCAGCAGAGTCATCACTGAGGGTGGAGCGCAGTTCCGGACGTTCGCTCCAGGTGCCGGAGCTTGAGAGGAGGCGGCCGACCGTGTCATCAAAGAAGGTGGCGCACAGTGCCGGAAGTGCGCAGCAAGTGCCGGCGCAATTGGCTAACCCGCTGGCCAGAAGTTTAGTCAGAGAACGGGAGACAACAGGTTGGTCGGGTACCCCCTCCTGCTCCAAGGATGGTGTGGAGGACACAGCGGAAGCGCCGGCCTCACTGGTTTTAGAGGCGGCGCAGGACTTTTCTTCAGAGCTGCAACCGAGGAAGAGGAGCCGGAAGACTAGGGTGGCTTATTCCCCACCCCCGCCATTATCAAGGAGAAGAAGAGGTCCCAGGAGTCAACTTTCCTGTCAGCAAGTTTCCCCAGGATCTACAGGCACGCAGCAGGAGGTAGCAGAAGTGGTGCACGACCCAGGACAGGTGGAACAGAGTGGTGAGATGCCAGCTACCCCTTATCTGTCCCACCCCATCCCCCCTCCCCTCAATTCTAATGTAATGTTTGATATTTTAAAATTATTAGCTGATTTGGTCAGTAAGTCGGCTGTTCCTGCTAGTTCCCCCGCTGATGTATGGAAGCATAGTAGTCAGCATTTACAGAATGCTGGTTTTAGTAATATTCCTGTTTTAGAGAAAGGAATTGGTGTTTCGGAAACTTGCGGTAAGGAAGTGATGTCTTGCGATATTTCGCCATTAGGTTTTCATTTACAGCCAGCAATTAAGGAGCGTATTTGGAGGAACGAGTTTATAGATTTATTTTCTTTATTACCATCCGCGAAGGAGACTCTTGTCAAGCAGGATGGTAAGTCTGATAAAGATGAGGATAAAAAACGTTCTCCTCCTAAGTCTTTCTTTAACTGGCTACAGGCGTTCTGTATCTATGCTTCAGTTTTAGGGGAAAAGTCTTTCATTAATTCTAGTAATTTATTTCAGCATGTAGACATTATTCTTGAGGCTTACCGCCAGTTTGGTGGTTTAGCATGGTACAATTATGATGAAATGTTTCGCCAGAAGATGGCAGTGTACCCTTCATTAAAATGGGGCACTAAGGATGTTGGTTTGTGGCTTAGTTTAATGCTTCCACAAAGGTCAGTGCCCAAGCAGCAGCCTAGTTCTCAGAATACGTTGAGGAAAGGAGTTTGCTTTGCTTATAATGAAGCTCAGTGTAAATGGTTGAACAATTGTCGGTATAAACATGAATGTTCCTTTTGTGGGGGTTCGCACCTAATGTGTCGCTGTTTTAAAAGAGCAAACCAGTCTCAACCCCCTAGTTCCAAAGAACAGTTATCCAAAAGCATGGACGCCAGTGAAATTAATAAGAATGGCGCCTTGGCTAGAAATGTTCCCAGACAGGGAGAAAGCTAATTTAATTTTTAACGGTTTTAAGTTTGGTTTTGATATCCCTTCTTTCAAAGGATCTGGTTGTTGCTGGGTGGATAATTTGAAATCCATCCAGCAGCATAAGGATATTGTGCATCAGAAAATCCTGAAAGAGCTTGAAACTGGCAGGATCGCTGGTCCTTTTATACATCCGCCGTTTACAAACTTTAGACTTTCACCTTTAGGAATTGTCCCTAAGAAGGAATTGAATTCATTCCGTTTAATACATCACCTTTCTTACCCGTTTAAGGCTTCATTAAACGATGATGCTGACAAGTCTAAAGCGACAGTACACTATGCTTCGTTTGATCAGGCTGTCTCTTTATTGAGACAGTTTGGTCAAAATGCTTTTTTAGCAAAAGCTGATATCAAATCAGCTTTCCGTTTACTACCAGTTAACCCTGCAGGTTTCAACTCTCTAGGTTTTCAATTTGAAGGTGATTATTTTTATGACAAATGTTTACCAATGGGTTTTTCTTTATCTTGTTTCTATTTTGAGGCATTTTCATCCTTTTTACATTGGGTAGTGCAGAAGCAAATTCCGGATGGAGGTGTTCTGCACTATCTTGATGACTTTTTGTTTATAGGTGATGCTAGTTCTGAGTTATGTTATTCCTTATTGTTAAAATTTGTCGAGTTTATGAAATTTTTTTGGTGTTCCGTTAGCTGAAGAGAAGACTGTGTTTCCATGTAGGTCATTAGAATTTTTAGGTATTAGAATAGATTCTGAGAGAATGGAATTTAGTTTACCAGAGGAAAAATTGTTAAAGTTAAGGGTTTCTTTAGTAAGTATGTTAGCTAAGAAGAAATGTTCATTACGTGATATGCAGTCACTGTTAGGGTTGTTGAGCTTTGCCTCTAGAGTTATTCCTATGGGAAGAGTTTTTTCAAAGCGATTGTATTTTTCAACAAGGGGTCTTAAGTCACCTAGGTCCCATATTAGGTTAACGGTTCAGCTAAAAGAAGATTTAGCTGTATGGCTAGAATTTTTATCTAAATTTAATGGACGCAGTTGCTGGCAGTTTAATTTTGAGGATTCTGACTCTTTGTCTTTATTTACGGATGCAGCCGGTAGTATGGGCTACGGGGCATTCTTTAATGGTCAATGGTCGGCTGAGTTATGGCCCAGTGCTTGGCGTGTAAGCAAAGTTACTTCAAATATTGTCTTATTGGAATTATTTCCGGTTTTGGTAGCCATAGTTGTATGGGGTCATTATTTTAAGAATAGGAGAATTTTGTTGTTTACGGATAACAAAGGTGTGGTCTTTGCAATTAACACATTATCTTCAAAATGTGAATTAGTAGTTAAGATATTAAGACATTTAACTTTATGTTGTCTGAAGTTGAACATCTGGTTGAAAGCTAGCTATATAGAAGGAAAAAAGAATGATATAGCAGATTCATTATCTCGTTGTCAGTGGCGGAGGTTCAGAACGATGGCACCAGAAGCGGAGCTTTGTGGAATTCCGTGTCCTCCTCATTTATGGAATCTGATTTGGGACTAATCTATGTTAATATTCAGAGATCCTTGGCTCCAAGAACATGGGCTGATTATTCAGCTGCTTGGAAGGAGTGGGTTAATTTCTGTGTTAATGAGAACTGTAATTTCTTTCATAATGAGGTAGGTCTAGTTTTAAAATTTGTATGTAGCCTGATTAGTAGGAGGCTGTCATTTGCCTCCATTTCTAAGTCTCTGGCAGGCATCTCTTTCTTTCTTAAATTAAACAGTTGTCCGGCTATTTCTTCGCTCTTCCCAGTTAAGCAGCTTTTGAAAGGTTACCATAGGTCAGCTCCGGTTGTGGAAAGACGAAGGCCTATTTCATTAGATTTGTTGTTAAAATTATTCAATGTGTTACATTTAGTTTCTTTTAATAATTTTGAAGTGTGTTTGTTTTGAACAGCATTTGTGTTAATGTTCTTTGCAGCCTTGAGAATAAGCGAACTGGTGGCAGAGAGTAAAGTTTCAGTCCCGGGCCTTTCATTTCAGGATGTTAGTTGCAAAATTGACCATGTTTTGTTATTGTTAAAAAAATCTAAGACAGATCAATTAGGAAAAGGTCGTTTGGTTAGAATTAATCAGTTTTCGGGTTCTGTTCTTTGCCCAGTTTCTAATGTTAAACATTGGTTGTCAATCAGGCCGAGTCTTGGGGTTGCTTTCCTGATTCATCAGAATGGGGATCAGCTGTCCAGATTTCAGTTTAACTCTGTTTTGAAGAAATGTTTGAAGTCCCTGAAGTTGGAGCATTTAAAAATATCCTCCCATTCGTTTAGAATAGGTGCAGCTACGGAAGCTGCACAGTTAGGAATTGATGAAGGGATTATAAAAAGAATTGGAAGGTGGGAGTCTAATAGATTTAAACTTTATGTTCGACCAGACTTGTTAGTAGTGTAATTATATATCCACAGGTAAGCGTTTGGTTGTTTGGATCCTTGGCCACTCTTTTATATTTTGGGCACAGAAGAGAGCCGCGAGAAGGTCCTATACAGAAAATTTGTCTATGGATCCGCTAGTTTTTTCGGTTTTTTGGCATGGGGTAAGGGGTTTGCAATGGAAGAACGTGTTTTCTTTAGTTAAATCACTGAGTTCTTATTGGCCGGATCCGAATTTAATTGTCATCCATGCTGGAGGCAATGACCTAGGTAAAGAAAAGACTTTGGACTTACTTTGGGAAATGAGAAGGGATATAGCCTTGATAAAATGTCTTTTCCCTGACGCTAATATTTCCTTTTCAGAGATTATTCCAAGACTGCTATGGTCCTCTGGAAATTATAAGTTTTTGAATCGAATCCGTAAAAGGATTAATAGAGCCATGTCTAAATACATGTCGGTCCTCGGTGGTCTTTCTTATAGACACAGTGACCTTGAAGACCTCACAGACGGGCTGTTCAGAAATGATTGTATACATCTTTCTGATGTGGGTATCGACATTTTCAATTTGGGCCTGCAGAATTTAATTGAAGAATGGCTGCGGTGTTTTGGGGGGGCCATGTCTTGGTAATGTCATGGCTTGTGGGGTTTGTCACCCAGCTAATGCTGGGCGGACTTGGTTTTTATTGGTCAAAATATTTATATTTTATTATTTATTCGATTATTTATGGTTATTCTCTTCGAATTATTTTATCTTAGGTTACCCTTAATAAACACCGTGGCCATTTTTATCCAAAGAAACTGTTGTCATGTTTTATTTCATTTTGATTGAGTATTGTGGGGTTTGTGCTACCATGTAGTTTCTCCTACTGTCCTGTGTAAGAGAAACTACACAGGATGTAATGCAGGGCAGAGAGCAGCAGTAAGCCTTGCCACCCCTGCCTTCAGCTGTAATTATGGAGCATCGTAGGGGGATGATTGGGTGATAAAGGGAACCCACTCACTCTGTCTAACCACTGAGGTGCTGCGATCAGCATCAATCCTGGATGTTAGTGCATGGGTGGAAAGCTGTAAAATACAGCCGACAACTGCAAGTGATGGAGCAAGCCCAGTCCACTATGTTGTACATTTACGCATAGTTCCTATGACGTAATTGTACGTCATGGGGCGGTAAGGGGTTAATATTAAGATTATTCAGGCTAGGGCTCTATGGCATCGCTTACATGTCACAGTGTAATTGCAGCAGTACGTCAACTCTCACAACGAAGATATGTTTCTCTATGGGATAGAAAAAGTTTCATGTGACCTTGATGTTGCTGTAGTGCTGTGAGCGTGATATCACACAACAAAGGCCATTGATAAATTTAAGTTAAAAGTGTCTTGCCACTCTGTATTTAATGCGTTAAGATAAGATGGCTACATCTGTACTTACTGATCAATTTCTGGCTACATTCTTGTAAATGTTGGCTTGATGCCAGTACAGATACCTCTGTTGTGTACAAAAACACATTAATATATTCTGTGTAAGGCTGGGTACTCACTTTATGGTTTAAATATGTTTTTGCCACAATTCGCGGTAAAAAAAAGCGCCAATTTCCCGCATTTTGATTTTAAATCTCGGTAAAACCAGCGCATTTAAAATGCAACGTAAAAACCCAGCCTAAAGAAGAGGCCGTACTGCAGACGAGAAAAAGAAATAAGGGGAAGCCTCCATGACTTAAATAGATGGGAGGGATAGTGAATTTGTTGGCCTATGGGAATTTAAGGACAGGGATGGTAGGAGGGTAATTGGGATAAGGGGAGGAGTGTTAGGGGGTTGTACCTTGTTTCTTGTGGTCTTCCTCCCTCTCTTTGTCAGGACACAGAAGCAAGAACATGTTCCCGCCCGCCCTGGATTGGATTGGAGTATTACGGCAAAGGTTGCTGTTGGTGTTTTTTCCTGGCCAGAGGATTTATGCTGATTATGTATGTCTTCGGGGGTCAGGATATTTTGTCATGGCAGCTGCGGGGGGGAGTCCTTGAGGTAGGTCGTAAAAAGTGTTGGGGGGGAATGCATCACGGGATGCACCCCCAATTAGTCGGCTTCTTAGGGTGTTACCCCTTTTGAAGGCTGTGTTATATATGGTGGTCATCTGCAAAAGGTAATTGGTGCCCCCGAGCCGGGTTACGGCTGGGGGTAAGGTATTGGTGGGCAGATGACCAGAAAATAAAATATCGGTGGCTTCAAGGACTTGCCCCTGTCATTCTGGTTGTTAAATAATGTTATGACCCTGATAGGGTCGCATTTGGTTATTTAATGTTATGAAGAATTCCTTTTTGGGGATTCAAAAGTTATGCTATTTAAAATTCCTTGTTATTTAAATACTAAATGGCTGTGGCCATTAAAATTTCGGGGGCCTGCTTGAATTAATGGTAGGTTTCATATAGGGAGACACGACTCGACTTATTTGAGTCATGCACTTCAATTGCTTTTAGTGTTATAGGTGAGGTCATCCACAGTAAAACCAATTGTAAGCTTTAGGTACAAGAGATGAATCTTGACTTATATATTGGGCGGAAGTGTCATCTGCATCATTCCACCAAACACGAGCAGTGCCCAGCTCCACTACATGCTTAGCAACTACGGGTGGATGGGAGCATGACCTAAAATATTAATATTTTATGTGTATATGGACAGTATACACATAAAATTCTTCTTTTTGGTTTGTTGTGTGGCTTGAGAAGACATTTTTAATGGAGGAAAAATAAATATTTAACATAATGAACTTCCCCTTTGCTGTGAATTTCTAGCTTGGTGTTGGAAGACAATTTTCCTAAAAAAAAACTATGATTGACGACCTTCCTTCCCAGCCCTCAACCCAATGTTTCATCCAAATATATGCAGGCGGAAGATGATGACTTATGAAAGGGAAAGCAGTGTGGATGACTTTCAGCGCTCTGCAGGAGAAATCCGCTGTGTAATATAAATAATAATAAATATGTCTACAGAAGATAGTGTAGATACTGGATGTGCTACATAGAGTAATAACAAGGTGATTATTTTTTGCCAGATGTAGGCGAAATCAAAGCCAATAACCTATTATTACAAAACTTGGGAAAAAATCAGAGGTGCATTTAAACTGTTATTCCCATCACAGAAAGTGATCGAATATCAAAGTTTTTCCCTGCTCGGCGCCGTTACTGACCACCGGCTGTGCTGTGGTTTCACTTCACAATCACTTGAAAGGAGCTGGGTCGCAGTTCCCTACACAGTAGGTGGACAGGAGCCCCGATGTGAATGGAAAACTGTGAAGAGTCCGCAGGCTAAACCAGTGTTACGGCCTCTTCATTCTCAGGATTGTGGGGGTTCCTGCAGTCGGCCATATGCCAACACTTTCTGTGATAGGAATAACCCTTTTAAGAGAAAATAACACCCTTTTGCGCCATTGCACTACACAAATTGCCACACAGGCCTAGTCGAAGGTGAAGGGTACATAAACAACTTTCATGTATAGTTGCTTCTCACATTTTTCATAGGACCAAGCACAACACAACTATTTCTAGGAGATGCGGTCCACATAGGAAATAGTGCTCATGATAATTCAACTATTTTGTAAAGACAACACATTGAAACAGAAGGTAAGACTGCACTATAACAGCACGTCATTTTCTAGCACAGATTCTCGTAAAAGTCACTGTACCGAAATCTTTTAAAATGTGGCACTGCAGCCTTGTTTATAATACTCACTAATAATACTACTTGCTCTGATATGCCTACGCATAGCTTTAAGGGTATGTTCACATAGGGCGGATATGCTGCATAAAAGTACACACCATAACCGCCCTGGACCCCGCAGGGAATTCCGCCCAAAAAAACACACCAAATCGTGGTGCAGTTTTTCGGGCAGAATGTCTGCTGCAGAGAACAGCAAATTTATTTACCCATAGTCATGGTGATGCGTCCCCCTGATGTCCTGCAGCCCGGCCTCTTGGGGTGACGTTTCATCCCATGTGATCGCTGCAGCCTGTGATTGGCTGCAACAGTCACATGGGATGAAACGTCTTCCCTGGAGGCCAGGCTGGACGAAGAAGAAGATATAGCATATAGAGTATAGCTTTTTTTATATGTGGGGCACTATCTACAGGGGGGTCTATATGTGGGATGTGGGCCACTATATACAGGGAGGTCTATATGTGGGGCACTATCTACAGGGGGAGTCTATATGTGGGGATGTGGGCCATTATATTCAGGGGGGTCTATATGTGGGCCAATATATACAGGGGGGTCTATATGTAGCTTTTTTTATATGTGGGCCACTATATACAGGGGGTCTATATGTGGGGATGTGGGCCACTATCTACAGGGGGGGTCTATATGTGGGGATGTGGGCCACTATATACAGGGGGGGTCTATATGTGGGCCACTATATACAGGGGGCCTATATGTGGGGATGTGGCCCACTATCTATAGGGGGTCTATATGTGGGGATGTGGGGCACTATCTATAGGGGGTCTATATGTGAGGCACTATATACAGGGGGAGCATTATGTGAGACACTATACAGGGGTGGGCTATATGCAGAGCACTATCTATAGGGGAGCTATTTTTAAGGCACTTTCTATAGGGGTGGGCTATATGTGGGACACTATATACAGGGGTGGGTTACCTGTGGGGCACTAGCTGCAGGGGGCTATATGTAGGGCACTGTCTACAGGGGTGGGCTATATGTGGGACACTATACACAGGGGGAGCTATATGTGAGACACTATTTACAGAGGTGGGCTATACGTGGAGCACTATCTATAGGGGAAGCTATATGTAGGGCAGCACGGTGGCTCAGTGGTTAGCACTATTGCCTTGCAGCTCTGGAGTCCATATGTGGGCACTATCTACAGAGGCTTGTATGTGGGACACTATCTACAGGGGCTTCTATGTAGGGCACTATCTACAGAGACTCTATGGGGGTCACTATCTACAGTTGGCTATGGGGGCACTATCTACAGAGGCTCTATGCGGTACAGGGGGCTATGGGGGCACTATCTACAGGGGGCACGGTGTGTGTGGGACACAGTGTATGGTACTATTATAGTTAGAGGTGCAGTGTATGGCGCTTTATTATATTTGGGGGTGTTGAGAATTTTAACTTCGTTTATAGGTGCAGAAATGTTTGAAAAGTGAGAAGTGAAGACATCTGAGCGGATAACTGCAGAAATGGGTCGTGGCCAGGAGAAATCCATCATAGATGTCTGGATCAGAGGGAGAAGAAAAGAGCTAGAATCTGAGACGTCACCGGTGAGTCACTTAATGTAAATGTTTATTCTGCCTCTAATCAGTAATGTAGTCACTGTATGATCTGCAGTAAGATGATGGGTGGTATGTTTTTTTTTTGTGAAACAGCATCTCCCAGCATATCCTCACCATTGTTCGGGCCTTGCTGAGAGCTGGAGTTTTACGCCGTACAAACCAATACAGCAGGGGTTGCACTAAATTGAGCTGTATTTGTTCTGGTGTTGTTTATATGTACTGATCTTTGTTCTGATGCTGTATGTAAGTACTGAACTTTGTTCTGGTGCTGTATATATGTATGAGATTGGTTTTGGTGCTGTATATATGTAATGAGCTTGGTTCTGGGGATGTATTTATGTACTGATGTTGGTTCTGGTGCTGTTTTTATGTACTGAGGTTGGTTCTGGTGCTGCATATATGCATGGGCTTGGTTCTAGTGCTGTATTTATGTACTGAGCTTGGTTCTAGTGCTGTATATATGTACTGAGCATGGTTCTAGTGCTGTATATATGTACTGTGCTTTGTTCTGGTGCTGTATATATGTACTGAGCTTGGTTTTAGTGCGTTATTTATGTACTGAGCTTGGTTGTGGGTACTGTATATATGTCAGAGCTTGGTACTGGATTTGTAATTATATAGGATATATTTATAATAACAAAATTGCAGAGCAGATGGAATTGTTCTCAATTCATTGTATATTTCATGGGAACCTGTCTGGTAGGTTTAACCCCTTGAATCGCCACCATGCGGTAATACATGATCTGACAATATTTCCAAACATTCCCTTGTATGTTTTTTTCAGATGAGGCAAAATCTTTAAAATCCACTTTTAAAACGGCGAACGCTATATGCTAATACTGATTAAAGGGTCATGGGGCGGTGCCGCTATCCTCAAGAGTCACATAGTCCTGCCTCTAAACCCACCTTTCCATGTTTGAGTGACATCTACCTGGCTGATACAACTTTCTCGGATGCGCCATTGCCTTGTGGCACTATACACAAGGGGGGGCTGTGTGGCACTATACACAAAGGGGGGCTGTGTGGCACTATACACAAGGGGGAGCTGTGTGGCACTATACACAAGGGGGAGCTGTGTGGCACTGTACACATGGGGAACTGGATGGCACTATTTACAAGGGGGATGGTTGTGGCTCTATCTACAGGGGGCTGAGTGTGGCGCAATCTACAGGGGTCTGTGTGTGGCACTATCTACTAACGGGGGCTGTGCAGCACTATCTTCTAAGGGGGGGCTGTATGGCACTGTATACAAAGGAGGGGGGCTGTGTGGCACTATATACAGTGGGAGCTGTATAGCACTATATACAGTGGGAGCTTTATGGCTATATCTACAGGAGGGCTGTATGGCACTATCTACAAGGGGGAGGTGGGGGCGCGATCTACAAATGGAGTGTGACACTGTCTATAGGCGGGGCTATATAGCACTGTCTACAGGGGGGCTGTATAGCACATTCTACAGGGGGCACTATTTATAAGGGGGCTGCTTGTGGCACCCGGGGGGGCCCCGGTCAAGAGTTTGCTATGGGGCCCAGTCTTTCCTAGTTACGCCCCTGATGTCACGCTTAAATGTGGTATAACATCCTTATGAGTTTCTCTCATGAAGACAACTCGTCATACATTTAGTATTACATGTAGTATTACATGCGGCCATTTAAATAAATGACTGACCATGTAAAACATGGATGAGCCGTATACACAAGAGTGGGATTTGCCCTTACTGAGCGGCTCCAAACTCTGTCTTATAGAAGGGGGTACCAAGTGGGGGGCCCTCTTCTATGAAGTCAACATGTCCTAATAGGTTATATGGAAAGGTGTTATGTTAATGAGAAAACCCCTTTATCTACCCCTATAAATGCCATTAAATACTATTGTTTAAAATGATGGTCCCTGACCCATAGCATCCAGGGTCTCCATGTGTCCAGGGACAGGATGTGAACGAGACAGGAGACAATGGGTACATGGCTCCCGACCACAAAGTTATATATAAACTATATGGCCAAAATTATGCGGACACCCCTCTGTATTATTGAGTTTAGGTGTTTCAGCCACACCCATTGCAAACGGGTGCATAAAATCAAATATATGGCCAGGGTAAAAGATAAAGGCTCATGGGCTCCGGTGCAAAAGTTCAGCTTGGGGCCGGGCCCCCACAGCCCCTGCACAACCTCTTTTCATGGCCGATGGCAGAGAATTGCCCGTTATCTTAAGCTACATCTCTGGGTCTTTAAAGTGACCTATCGGTGCAGCACTAGCAGCTAGAGACAATGCTAGGGCCTTACGAGATCAGGGGCACAAGCACCAAGACATGTCCCGTCCCACACAAAAAAAAAACCAGTTATGCCACAGGATAGGATTAGGTACAGCGGTTTAGGAGGCAGTATCAAACATGATAGGATTAGATACAGCAGCTCAACATACAGTATCACACATGAGCGACTTAGATACAACGGCTCAGCAGACAGTATCACACATGATAGGATTAAATACAGCAGCTAAGCAGACAGTATTACACAAGGGGTTTAGATACATCGGCTAAGTAAACAGTATCACACAAGGGGTTTATGAAGAAGATATGGGCAGCACAGCTAGAACTAGACCTCCAGGGCACAATGGGTGCCAGCCTCCAGGAATCCCTCTGACAGAACAGATGAACGGAAAGACCAAATGCAAGGCAAACGTAATGTGAACAGGCCCTAAACCGTGTTTTTTTGGCTTTCGTCCTGAGGCTGTGAATAAGGTAAAAAAAAATACTGCATTGCTGGTGGAATTTTGCCAGATTCTGTTTGGATTTAGGCACAAAATCCAAACCTAAATCCTGAAAGAATCCCCAGTATGTGAATATGACCCTAGGATATGTAATTACATTTTTTTTCATGATTTTGTGCAAATCATGTCAGGAAATAAATGAGCAAAGATACTGTATTTTCAAGCCACAGTGGTAAGTGTAAGTTCACAAGTAGTGTAAATACTGCGAATTTTCCGCAATGAACTTCATTGCAGAAATTCCACAGCATAATAGAGTAGCAGCAGAGTGCATGAGATTTGAACAAATCTCATCCATACGCTGCATAAATGATGAGAGGAAAAAATGCTCAGAGATTGACCTGCGGTGCGGTTTTTTAATCCGCATCCTGTCAATTGTATTTGCGTAATCGTCGCTTTTTTGGTGCGGGTTTTCCCCATTGAGTTCAATAGGGTAGGAAATCCCGCAACAAATAGCAGATGTGTTTTTTTGTGGCGGAAAAAAAATTATCTTATACTTACCCAGAATTCTGTGCTTCTTCGTCCAGGCCGGCCTCTTGGGATGACGTTTCATCCCATGTGACCGCTCAGGGGCGTAACTAGGAAAGACTGGGCCCCATAGAAAACTTATGTCTGGGCCCCCTTCCTCCCCTGGGTGCCACACACAGCCCCCCTTGTAGATAGTGCCGCTTGTAGATAGTGCCATACAGACCCCCTGTACATTCTGCCATACATCCCCCTGTAGATTATTCCATACAGCCCCCCCCCCCTGTAGATTCTGCCACACAGCTCTCCCTGTAGATTCTGCCATACAGCCCCCCTTTAGACAGTGCTATAAAGCCCCCCGGCTGACAGTGTCACTCCCCATTGTAGACAGTGGCACCCTATCCCCCCTGTAGATAGTGCCCCCCTCCCCCAGTGTAGACAGTGCCATATAGCCCCCCTGTAGATAGCGCCGCCCCACCTCCCCTTGTAGGTAACGCCATACAGCCCCCCTGTAGATAGCACCATACACCCCCCTGTAGATAGTGCCATACAGCCGCCCTGTAGATAGCCCCCACACCTCCCCTTGTAGATACTGCCACACAGCCCCCCACAGTAGATAGTACCATACAGCCTCCCTGTAGATAGTGCCATACAGTCCCCCTGTAGATAGTGCCATACAGCCCCCCTGTAGATAGCACCAAACAGCCCCCTGTAGTGGTGCCATACAGCCGCCCTGTAGATAGCCCCCGCACTTCCCCCTTGTAGATACTGCTACACAGCCCCCCACAGTATATAGTACCATACAGCCCCCCTGTAGATAGCGCCATACAGCCCCCCTGTAGATAGTGCCATACAGCCCCCCTGTAGATAGTGGCATACAGCCCCCCTAGATAGCGCCAAACAGCCCCCCATAGTTAGCAACATACAGTCCCCCTGCAGATAGCGCTATACAAAATGGTGCGGTATTGCCACGATTGCGAAAATCGCGCCACAACACGCAACAAAATCAGGAAAAAATTTAAATTCATGTGAACATGAGTGATTGGGGGAGCACTTACTGTAGGAGTGATGTTCACAGCCCTCTGCAGTCTCTAAGGAATGGGGGAATCGCTGATGATTGGACTGCACACTGCAGGTACCCGGTAATGTCTTAAGAGACGTCCTGACTGGTGGACAGGATCTTCTCGGCTGGGTGGTAGCAGCTGCTTTCTATCATTTTCCACGGCCTTCGGTCTTCATGCTGCAGCATTGTGCAGCAGCCTCATTATCATTGTTTTACAGAGGTGGTGCAGAAGGCCCTCGGGTCTCCCTGGCTTTGGGGCCCGGTTGCAAGTGTGACGGCAGCGACCCCTATAGCTATGCCACTGTATACAGCCATGCAATCTCCAAATATAAACATTGGTAGTAGTATGTTTTGTACTGAAGAGCTCAGTGGCTTTAAACGTGGGACAGTCATAGGATGCCACCTTAGGCACAACTCTGTTTGTGAAATTTATCTGCTAGATCTTCCCCTGTCAACTATAAATACTATTATTGTAATGTGGAAGCGTCTAGGAGTAACCACAAAGCGGTAGACCAAGCAAACTCAGAGCAGGACCTCCAAAAACTGAAGCGCGTGGCTCAAAAAAATAATCTATCCTCTATTGTATCACTCACTGCAGAGTTACAAACTGCCCCTGGAAGTGACATCAGCACAAGAACTGTGCGTCCGGAGCTTCATGAAATGGGTTTCCACAGTCTAGCAGCTGCAAACATGCCTAAGATCGCCATGCACAATGCCAAGCGTCGGCTGGAATGATGTAAAGCACGCTGTTACTCTGGATTCTGGAGTAGTGGAAACGTGTTCTCTGGAGTGATGAATTACGTCTCACTATCTGGCAGTCTGATGGATAAATCAGGGTTTGGGGGATGCCAGGAGAACGCTACCTTATAGAATACATAGTGCCTACTGTAATATCTGGTGGAGGAGGGATAATGGTATGTGGCTGTTTTTAAGGGTTTGGCCTAGGCCTCTTAATTCCAGTGAAGTGTAACGTTAATGCTACAGTATACAAAGACATTGTATACAATTGTATGCTTCTAACTTTATGGGAACAGTTTGGGGAACTCTCTTTTCTGTTCCAGCATGACTGTGCGTCAGTGCTCAAAGCGAGGTCCATAAACGTATGATGAAATTGGTGTGGAAGAACTCGGTGTTGTGCCCATGGTCGCTGACCGCCGGCATGCTGTACTCACCGGCAGCCGCGACCGGGGTACACTGAAAGCTTGCTGCACTCTGCTACTCCTGCCTTAACGGGCCAGCGCGCGCACAAGCAAATTGTTCCCCAACCTATCCCCTTACACCCTGGACTATATAAAGGGCTCTGAATTTCCACTCCTTGCCTTAACGTTGTTGTAGTCTTCCCATGTTCGTTAAGCAAATGGTCCCTTAGTTGTATACTGTTCCCAGTGTTCCCGTATCCTGCTTCCTGTATCTAGTAACTGCGTTTGTTCCTGAGCTAAAGTCTAGTGTTAGAGCCGTGTTGGAGTTCTGCCACGTCCAGTGTCATCTGCCACGTCTTGTGTCATCTGCCACGTCCTGTGTCATCTGCCACATCTGGTGTCATCTGCCACGTCTGGTAACATCTGCCACGTCCTGTGTCATCTGCCACGCCATGCATCAGCTGCCATGCCAAACATCATGGGTGCCACGAATCATCTGCTACATCTCGTGTTTGTCTGGACTTTCATACAGGTACTCTATATATAAATCCATATAAATGGCAATGGTTTCGGAATAGGATGTCCAGCAAGCTCATATAGGTTTGATGATCAGATGTCCAAATACTTTTGCCCATATAATGTAGCTCACAAGGTAAAGCAAGAACGGTCAGGACAAATTTTTTCTTGTTTCTGATTTCTTTTTGTACTTTTATCTTATATATTTATTTGCGTAACAAGCACGCTTCCATGGAAATTCATTGTTTTTCTTTACTCCATAACCTCTGCTTAGCTGGTATTTGGCTAATTAGACTAAACATTGGGTTTTATTTTTTAAAGATTAATTTGCAGAAAAGGAAGGTGCAAAATAATAAATTGATGTTTGATTTATTTTAGTCTTTATGGCATTAGAATGAGAATTTCATCATTAATTATTGTCTTAATTAACAGTGTATTAGAGAAAGTGTTTCCAGAAAATAATTTATGTGTTTGGTCAATAGAGTGGTGCTATCATTATATTAACCCGCTAAAGGCACGGCCTATTTTTGACCAAAAGATGCAGAGGTTCTTTTAGTTTTTTTCATCTCCACGTTTTGAAAGCAATAACTTTTTTATTTTTCTGTCAAAGTAGTCATATAATGCCCTGTTTTTTGAGGGCCAAGTTTTTTTTTAATGGCATCATTTTGGGGGACATATAAATTGTATAACTTTTATTAACATTTTTGGCGAGGAAGGTCCTGCGTGTCTCTGACGCATAGGTTCCAGCTAAGCCATTAGACAGAGGAAGGAGCCCCCTGCTTTCACTTAATTTCACCCCGTGACGTGATCATGGGGTGTAGATAGTTGTCATGGCATCCTGGGCCCCTAGTCAAGGCCCTCAGATCTAAGATCTTTGTGTTACTATTAACCCTTCCAGAGGCAGGGGTTAATAGGAGACGGTAAAAATCACAATGTACTGCAATACATAAGTATTGCAGTATATAGTACCAGTGATCAAGCGATTGTTTGTTTAAGTGCTCTATGGAGACTAAAAAAATAGTAACGTTTTTCGCAATATATGAAAAAAAATTGCCTTTACCATTTTTCCCCTGTAGTAATAAATACAAAAAATAAATATAAGTGGTATCGTCGTGTCCGTAAAAGTCCAAAATATAGCAATATATAACCTGCAAAGTGAATAAAAATATAAAAAATGCCAGAATTGCTGTTTTTTTTATCACTATAGCTGCCAAAAAAAGGAATAAAAAGTGATGAAAATGGTACCAATAAAAGCTACAACTCGCCCTGCAAAAAATAAGCCTCACTCTGTTCCATCTATGAAAAAATGAAAAAAACAAATTGCACCCCACAAAATTTTTTTTTCGTTTCTCAATACATTATATGGTAAATAAATGGTGCCGTTAAAAACTTCTGCTTGCGTCGCAAAAAACAAGCCCTTATATGGCTATGTCGATGGAATAATAAAACAGTTATGGCTTTTGAAATGCAGAGAAGAAAAGACGAAAATTAAAAAATGAAAAAAGGGTCAATAGAAGGAGCTATTTGTTTGTAACGAAAATACTTCAGGTCTGTCAATGAAATCCCTAATCCCAGGAAGCCTTCTTTTTATCCACCAGGCTAATGGAGTGGCAGGAGCCCAGGCGGAAAATCAGGATTCTGAAACAGTAGGGCTGCCGATTTGGGAAGTTTCTAAAGGGTATCTAGCACATCATTTATTCCATAGTAGAAGAATTGAGAAAGGGCCAGGCAGAGATTTGCTGGCCTATTCTTGGACAAAGCCCAAGGGAGGTGATCTATCGGGGCCTGGTGGTCTCTAAAGAGAGAACAATTTTTCATGTGTATAGATCTAAGAGAACTTTCATGTATTGTTGGAAACACTAAAGAGAGTGATGGTCCGGAGTCACTGCTCAATAGTGTAACACCTGGCTCAAAGTTATTCTAAAAGCAAAAACACCTCTAGTGTTCCCTGACTGACTCAAGGTGTGAAGTTTAAAGGCTATGTTAAAATGTGTATCAGTCTGATTTGTGCAACTTTCTAATTACTTTTTATTACAAATACATTTTTACTTTTTGAGATACAGCTGCTTTCGATCTTGCGCTGTGACCTGAATCCGTCAGGTCTGCGGGACTGACGGGTTCAGTGTCAGTGGGTACTGCATGTCTATGACACGCTGGATCCACCTGTTATCGATCACATCTAAGTTAGGAACTTTGATGTAATGGGTAACAGCTTGATCCTGCATGTTAGAGACACGCAGGACCCACTGACCCTGAACCCGTCAGTCCCGCGGACCTGACGGATTCAGGTCTCAGAGCTAGATACAGCTGCTCTGTATACAGGATACAAAGCAGCTGTATCTCAAAAGAATCAAAATTATTTTTAATAAAATGTAATTAGAAAGTTGCACCAAACACACTGATACACATTTTTATTGTGTTTTTTTTAAAAAAAGGTGTACATACCCTTTAAAAAGCCCACCCCTTGTTTTTATCCTAGACTCCTGCAAAGGGTTTGGACTCTGCAGCAAGGGGACTCCCAGGACGCGGCCCCCGAAACTGCATATGGTAGGCGGTGGCTAACAGGAACCTGGTCAAGCAAGCCAGATCAGTAATGTACGGACAATAAAGAGTACCAGGTTAGTAGACAAACTGATAATCCAGAAATTGTAGCCACAGTTCAATTCACAGTCAGACTAAATCAGGATAGCAGCAGGCAAAAAAACAGAATTCAGGTAACAAACCAGGGCCAAACACAGATAAAACATAGCTTGAGAAAACACCCGATAATTAGGTGGAGTGCTCTTTCAAAGTCCTACGACTGCTTGCCCTCTGGTGGCCATTAGCATTGGTGCAGGCGTGACAACTATGACTTCCCATCCTCTGCTGGCCATTAGCAGTAGTGCAGCCGTGATGAATACGACTGCTCGCAATCTGCTACCTATTGGCAGCAGTGCCACTGTGACAATTATGCTTGTACTGTGCTTTATCTTTGTACTGTGAATTCAATGTGTACTTTATTCTTTAACTGTGACATCACTAGGTGCATTATGCCACTACTGGCCCCATCTCGGTCTACAACATAAAGATGTGTATGTATTGAGGCATTTTAATTTACTTGAACTGTAGTGTCCCACAGGAGCACTACTATGAAAACTATGTTTGTCTTCATGTGTTGTGTTATGCTGCCATCTACAGGTCCAGAAATGTTATGACATTGTGTTTCAGCCTATGCGGAGTGGTTTTCTATAATGTAACAGGAGCTGGGAGGAGTTAATTAGGGAGTGGTTAGAGTGAGTGAGGGCAGTGGTGAGCTAGGAGTGGATGCAGCAGGAAGCACAGTGAAGGTGCTCCTGAGTTCAGCCATTTCCGGATTACAGAGAAGGACAGGCCTAAAGAGATTTATTGGAATAACAGCTCAAGGAGCCAGAAGAGTCCAGAAAGAGAGACTGTGAGTAGAGAGATAATAGCACTCCTGCATTTAGCATTGGGCTACACTGATTGAGCTGAATTTGGATGACATATTTGTATTGTACAATCTCCATCTTGAAAAGTAAAAGTGTGCATGCAAGCTCTCCTGATTAACTGCCACCACCGTCTCCTGTCTTCTATTTGCACTCTACACCAAGGGCACCCCAAATAACACCAGACAGGAGTCAGCCACCAAGGGAGTGCCCCGGGGGAAACAACAGTCATCATCATCATCTTGTGCAGCCCCCTCATCACTGTGTGTGTGTGTCCCTGGGAGGTGGGAAGGCCTGCAAGGCAAAATACCACCGTGACACAAGACAGAGAGCCCAGTATCCACCATTTTGGGTTCCTGCATCCCCCGCCACCCACGGGCCACCACATATAATTTTGGCGTCACGAACAGGATCTCTATGGCCTCTGTGCCTTATGAACTAAGTCAGCGCTGATGCGCCACAGCCGGAGCAGAGTTACAGACATTTCGCTACAGCCGGAATAAAAGTTTCCCGCCAAGTCGCCGCCATATTGGAAGTGGCAAGGAACTGCGCAACAGAACCCGCGAAAACAGCGGAGCAGCTAAGAGAAAGCTGGTGAGTGCCTGAATAGGCCAGTAAATGAGATTTAAAGTAAAAAGTGGCAGTTAACAGTGTAGAGACACCGGAAAAGATATCCGGAAAAGAGGCTTAGTGCATAGCCTGAAATTGAACACCCGTTGCTAGGGGTTACTGTAGGACTTATTGCAGAAAATGTCTGATGACGGAGATAACGGCTCTCCAAGCCCCAGTGGGTCACCTTCAACAGCACAAGTGATGCCACTCACTATGCCCTATTACTTTGGAGCACCATGGCTTCCTCGCTACAAAGGCGAAGTTCATTCCCTGAGGGAATTCAAAGAGAAGATGCTGTCCATGTTCCGTTTGTATCCTGTCTCAACAGACCAGAGGGTTGAGATATTGATAGGACAACTAGAGGGCGCAGCATTAAGAGAAGTGAAATCCTGGCCCAGAACAGAGAAAAAAACAGTGGAACAGATACTGGACCGATTGCGTGCCACATTTGAAGTAAGGACTGTGGCAGAGCTCAAGATGAGGTTCTTTGGAAAGAAGCAGCAGCCCGGTGAGTCATTGAGAGACTTTGCTTTATCCCTGCAGGAGGCCCAGCGGGCAATTATGCAAGTAGAACCCTTAGAGGCTGCAGAGGCTGACAAGGCCTTAAGGGAGCAGTTTGTTGAAGGAGCTGCATCTGAAGCTCTTAAAAGTCAGCTCAGAATGTTGGCCTCCCAGAACCCAAGCTGTATCTTCTTGGACTTTAAAGAGCTCGCAATTAGAATCCTGGGGACTGAAGCCGCAGCGGTTCAAGCCAAAGTTTTCCCCTATTCCATAGAGACTCCTACAGAGTCGCAAGTAGATCATCCTACAGCAGCGGGAAGTCAAGTTGCACTAGCTCAGTGTGCTCACATGCAAGCTCAAGATCCAGTTGGTGAACTGAGGGACCAAATTGCTGTCCTCACCAAGAGCCTCAGTAAAATGTGCCAGAAAATGGAAGATATGGAGCAACACCAGAACGAAAGCCGCCGCTACTCCAGTAACAGGTTCAGTAACCGATCAGAAGGGGGAAGTTACCGGAATTGGGGTAGACGCTCTTCTGACAGATTTGATACCACCGGAAGACCCATTTGTCGTAGGTGTCAAAGAGCTGGCCATATTGAAAGAGAATGTCGTCAGTTAAACGACAATCCCCCGAGGCAGAGGACCGCCCCTCGGGAGGAAGACCAATAGGTCCCACAACACCAGAATGGATTCCCCGGTACATTGGGCAGTGTCCAGTGATTACGATCCACCTAAATGGGATCCCACTGTCGGCCTTACTGGACACTGGCTCTCAAGTCACCACTCTGCAGAGAAGTTGGTTTGAGAAGTACTGGGACCTCGACCAGCTGATACAACCCCCAGACACGTGGCTTAACATTGTAGCCAGTAATGGACAATCGATACCCCATCGGGGCTACTGGGAACCCACGATCCAGATGGGAGAAACTGAACTGCCCCAGCAAGGCGTAATTGTAGTGAACGTCTGGGATGATGACTTTCCACCAGTGGTGCTGGGCATGAATGTTCTTAGGAATTGCTATGAAGAGATGCTAGATGCCCTACACCGAGCACTTTCTACAGTCCCTGTCTCCAATCAAAATGCAATTCAGCATGCTATCCGTCTCTTGAATGCCCAACAGAGGTTCACGAATGAAAAGGGTGAGATCTGCCGTGCCCGCATCATGGACTCACAACCAGTGACTCTGGAACCAGAGACGGAAACCATTCTGTGGTGTCGAGCTCGTCCAGGTTTGCAAGGTCAAGATTACCAGGCCCTTGTGGAACCTCTTCTTCTGGAAGATCATCCGACCGTGCTAGCAGCCAGAAGTCTAGTGACTGTTTCTAATGGGAGGGTACCTATTCGCCTCCTGAACATTGGTGATACGGCTGTGGTACTGAGTAAATACCGTCCAGTTGCTAAGCTCTCACAGGTCTTCTTCCAAGATGTCTGGAGCCCTGAGACTACAGTGTTCCAGCAAGCTACCCAGAATCAAGTTACCCCTGAGATGACAACAAAACCCTGGTGGACCGAGATCCATGTTGGCGATGCTAATACTACCGAAGAGGAGATCGAAGGAGCCCTGATGGTGGCCAAAGACAATCAACAAGCCTTCAGTAAACATCCTATGGATTTTGGGAAGGCTACTATCATTGAGCACACCATCCCTACAGGCGTCCATCCACCCATCAAAGAAAGGTACCGTCCCCTTCCACCAGCCATGTACCAGCCAGTGAAGAAAATGATTCGGGAAATGAAGGACGCAGATGTGATTCGGGAGAGCTACAGTCCATGGGCTGCACCCCTAGTCCTGGTGAAAAAGAAGGATGGCAACATTAGATTCTGCGTGGACTACCGCAAAATCAATAATATCACTCACAAGGATGCGTATCCCCTGCCACGCATTGAAGAATCCCTGACTGCTTTGGGGTCTGCTGCCTACTTCTCGACTCTGGATTTGACCAGCGGGTATTGGCAGGTACCTATGGCTCCCGAAGATAGGGAAAAGACTGCTTTCACTACTCCCATGGGGTTGTTCGAGTTTAATTGTATGCCCTTTGGGCTATGCAATGCCCCAGGAACCTTCCAGAGGCTGATGGAACGCTGCCTGGGTCACCAAAACTTCGAGACCGTCCTCTTGTACCTGGACGACGTAATCATCTACTCAAAGACTTATGAGGAACACCTACAGCACCTGGCAGAAGTCCTCAAAACCCTCATCAAATATGGCCTGAAAGTGAAACCCTCCAAGTGTCATCTCCTGAAGCCGGAAGTCCATTACTTAGGCCATGTCGTGAGTGCAGAAGGAGTGGTTCCTGATCCAGGCAAAGTAGCAGCAGTAAAGAGCTGGCCAGCCCCTACCACAGTCAAGGAGGTGAGAAGTTTCTTGGGATTTGCAGGGTATTATAGACGGTTCATCCCACACTTTGCCCAGATTGCAGAACCCCTCCAGGGATTGTTGAGAGGTCACTCCAAGGAAGCTATGAAGAAAAGGATCCCGATTGAGTGGGCTGAAGCCCATGAAGCCGCTTTCCAGAAGCTGAAGCAGCTGTTAACCGAACCACCTATCCTGGGATATCCTGACTACAACCAACCCTTTAGGCTGTATACTGATGCCAGCCAGAAGGGATTGGGGGCCGTCCTGTCGCAGGTACAGGACCAGAAAGAGAGAGTCATCGCTTATGCCAGCAGAGGTCTTCGAGGCGCTGAACGGAACGACCAGAATTATAGTTCCTTTAAGCTGGAATTCCTGGCCCTTGTGTGGGCAGTGACCGAAAAATTTAAAGATTACCTGGCTGCAACACCCTTCATCGTCTTCACGGATAATAATCCGCTGGCCCACTTGGATACAGCGCGACTGGGAGCTCTTGAACAGCGATGGGCATCCAGACTGGCGAATTATCAGTTTGTGATCAAGTACCGGACTGGTGCGTCCAACGTGAATGCCGATGCCTTATCCCGTTTGCCTGTGGGTGAAGAACCGGTCCGATGTAATGATGAATGGGAAGAGGTAGAGATGCCTACATTCTATGCCCAGTTTGCAACCCAGAATTCGGTGATCGCTCAGAGGAAGCAAAACGAACATCCGCAACCAAATGTTCCTGACTGCTCCCAAGATTCCAGACAGTGGGCTAGATTCCAACGGGAGAGTAGAAACCTACAGGAATTGCAGACTTCCCTTCTTCAGAAGAGGACTCCGGACCGAATACGTAGAGGTCAAGCTGATCAGGAATTAATTTGTCTATGGAGACTGAGGAATCGACTTTTCGTGTCCAGAGGTCTACTACAGAGGACTGCCCTGGATCCAGTAACGGGTGAGCGTCTACATCAAATTGTGGTACCCCGGCGAGATTCCAAATCCATCTTGGAAGCCTACCATGACAGATCGGGACACTTTGGGGTTCATAAAACGGAAGATACCATACGCCGACGATTTTACTGGATTGGCATGAGAGACGACATAGAGAAGTGGTGCCGAGAATGTCCCAACTGTGCTCAGAGCCGAGGAGAGCGTCATGACCAGAGAGCCCCACTTCACCCCATCATCAGTCATAGACCGCTGGAACTGGTAGCCATTGACCATGTCAAGTTTGAACCAAGCCGCACTGGGTATACTTATGCTATAACTATAATTGACCACTATACGAAGTTCGTGGTAGCTATGCCAGTGAAAGACCTGACTGCCAAGACCACCGCTGCCATCTTTTGGAAGAATTTCGTACTCCCCTATGGCTGTCCGGACAAGATCCTGACTGATCGTGGTTCCGCATTTGAGTCTCAACTGTTCCACGAGTTGTGTTCCCTCTATGGCTGTCAGAAGCTGAGAACTACCGCTTATCATCCACAAGGTAATGGCTTATGTGAAAAGATGAACCAGACTCTTATTGGGATGTTAAGAACTGTTCCGTCCCAGAAGAGGGCTGATTGGCCGACTCTCCTGCCAGAATTGGTGTACCTGTATAACAACACTGTGCACTGCTCCACAGGGTACACTCCTTACTATCTCCTGTTTGGCCGTCAGGGCAAATTGCCTTCGGACTTGGCCATGGATGTCGAAGTTCCAGATACTATCAACCCCCTGCCAAACACAGAGTGGGTGAGTGATCACCAGCGTCGCCTGGCTGAAGCCAACGAGATTGTGGAAAGAAGGATGGAAGATGCTCGTCAAAGGCAACAAGCAGGTTTTGATCAAAAGGCCGAAGCAGAACCCTTCCAAATTGGAGACCGTGTGTGGCTGAAAAACAACCATCGTTCAAGTAAGTTGGACAGCAAGTGGCAGAAAGAACCATACACAATTAAGTCCATCCCGCACCCTGGGACTGATGTCTATGAGATTGTGCGCGAAGGCCGAGATTCCCAAGTCGTCCACCGTAATCGTCTCAAGCTCTGCCTAAAGGAAGAGGTACCAGCAGAACCACAGACAACTGAGAAATCTCCTGCAGCTGAACCGCTACCGCCAACAACTAGTATGTCCCCTCTTGATTGGCTGTTCCAACCTTGGCTGTCTATTTTTGTTCCAAGAACTGTTCTTGATCCCGGCGAGGACCAAGTGACCTCGTCATCCGAGTTCCGGCCTGGTCCAGAGGAATCCAGGGACCCTGAAATTGCTATAGAGGAGCCCCTGAGGAGATCTGATAGAGCTACCCGAGGTAAGATGCCAGCTCGATATCAAGATTGAACTGTTGAATCTGAGACTTCATTTTTGGATTATCCTTCACCAGAGACATTGTATTGTTTGCATCCCAATTGGGTAACAAGCCCTTCATTTTCCCCAGTTCATATGACAAGGACTCTTGGACATTTTCCCTGTTCAGCATTATATCCTCACATTCCTCAGAGACTGTATGGACTCTTAGTTTATTATTGCAATTGTGATTAACCTTTGTTATAGGTTAACCTGCCGCCTGGAGAGTCGGACGCCGAGGACGGCTTTATTTAAAGAGGGGGTGTATGTAGTGTCCCACAGGAGCACTACTATGAAAACTATGTTTGTCTTCATGTGTTGTGTTATGCTGCCATCTACAGGTCCAGAAATGTTATGACATTGTGTTTCAGCCTATGCGGAGTGGTTTTCTATAATGTAACAGGAGCTGGGAGGAGTTAATTAGGGAGTGGTTAGAGTGAGTGAGGGCAGTGGTGAGCTAGGAGTGGATGCAGCAGGAAGCACAGTGAAGGTGCTCCTGAGTTCAGCCATTTCCGGATTACAGAGAAGGACAGGCCTAAAGAGATTTATTGGAATAACAGCTCAAGGAGCCAGAAGAGTCCAGAAAGAGAGACTGTGAGTAGAGAGATAATAGCACTCCTGCATTTAGCATTGGGCTACACTGATTGAGCTGAATTTGGATGACATATTTGTATTGTACAATCTCCATCTTGAAAAGTAAAAGTGTGCATGCAAGCTCTCCTGATTAACTGCCACCACCGTCTCCTGTCTTCTATTTGCACTCTACACCAAGGGCACCCCAAATAACACCAGACAGGAGTCAGCCACCAAGGGAGTGCCCCGGGGGAAACAACAGTCATCATCATCATCTTGTGCAGCCCCCTCATCACTGTGTGTGTGTGTCCCTGGGAGGTGGGAAGGCCTGCAAGGCAAAATACCACCGTGACACAAGACAGAGAGCCCAGTATCCACCATTTTGGGTTCCTGCATCCCCCGCCACCCACGGGCCACCACAGAACCACTTTTTGATACATGTTATTACACGCTGCTGTTTATAAATACCCCTATATACTTTTGTATATCTTTGTCCCTACTCTCTTTACACATGGCATGCAACTCTATAAAGCACACAGCACTTTATCTATGATATTTATCTATGATAAGTATACTGGTTGCCTTGAACATATGTTATTTCTGTAAGCTTTATTGCGGTGATGATAATTAAAAAAAATTGAGACATGAGACAATTCACAATTGCTGCAGTATTTACATTCAATTGCATGCTTGTGTTATCTATGTGTTAATACTGTGACATCACTGTTTGTATGATTCCTGAGTGGAAAATTACTGACCATGGGTAAAAAACGGTAAAAGTCTGAGACCAAAAGTCAGAAACCAAAACGGGACTGAGACCAAAATCCAAGATGTTCCTGGTAAATCCAAGACGCTTGGGAGATATGGCTGATACTTATGGGAGGGCAAGTGTCGGGCACTTATATGGGACATGTGGCAGGCACTGTATATTAGAGAGCATGTGGCAGGCACTTATGGGGTTCATTTGTCAGGCACTCTGTATGGTAGGGCATTTGGTGTGCACTTATGTGGGACATGTGGCTGGCACTGTACAGTATGTGAGGGCATGTTGTGGGGTATGTTGCAGACACTTTATATGTTAAGGCATATGCCTGGCAATTAATTTAAAGTGTTGTGGCTATCACTGTATATAGGGGCATTCAGTTATCCCTATATAAGTTTCAATAAATAAATTTTCACCCTGTAGCTGACATTGTTAAGAGGACTCCAAAGCAAGTAGGAAGGAAGGATACATCAATTTGCTGCATGCCGTAGACCAGGGATGGAGAACCTTTTTTCTGCCAAGGGCCATTTGGATATTTATAACATCATAAGTGGGCGGTACAGAATTATCAACTTAAAAATTAGGCTGCTATATTTAGTCAAACATGTAATTAACTCATCCCTAATGTGATGGCTATAACTGCTTCTCTTTGGTGAGGTCTGTGATGTTAGCCGGAATTGATGATGATGTAAGTTTTGAAAATAACTCGCAGCAGTAAGTTGTTCCGACTTACTTAAAGGGGTTTTCCCATCAGGGACATTTATGACATATCCACAAGATATCTGATAAATGTCAGATAGATGCGGGTCCCACCTCTGGGACTCGCACCTATCTCTAGAACGGGGCCCCCTAAACCCCTTTCTACCTCTCTGTGTCCCGGCTGATTTCTGACCATGCAGAAGAAAACAGCGTAGCTCGCTGAGCTGCACTGTTTCCCTAACTCCACCGACCTCACTCAGACCGCTGCCGCCATACTTGGCTCCGTCCGCCCTTCTCCTGCTCCTAAATGTGAGTGAGTAGGGCAGATGGAGCCAAGGAGGGAATAACACGGCGGCAGTCACAGTGAGGTCGGGGCGTGCTGTTACAGGAGTGGACCAGTCCAGTCACCTGACCTCACGTCACTGACGTGAGGTCAGATGACTGGACTGTGCCGGCCCGGGAGTGGACCAGTCCGGTCACATGACCACATGCCACTGACTCAGGTCAGGTGACCGGACTGTTCCACTCTTGGGCCAACACAGTCCAGTAACTTGACCTCAAGTCACTGACTCAGGTCAGTTGACCGGACTGATCCACTCTTGGGCCGGCCATCGACCTCACTCAAACCGTCGCTGACTGAGCCAAGTAGTGAATCATGCAGCGGCAGCACGGTCTGAGCGAGGCCGTGCTAGACTAAATAATCCCGCGGGCCTCGTACAAGGTCAACGGGCCAGACATTTCCCACCCTTGCTGTAGACTGTAGCCCTCTTTCGTCTGTTTGAATGTTGGAATAGTGGTTATTCCACTTTCTTTTCAATTTCGTTTGTTTGTAGACAGTTTTTCAGACATTGCATTTAAAGTCTATGTAAACCTTTGAAAGCTATTTTTTTTATATATATAAAAAGGTCAATCAGTGTGTTTTGTGCAACTTTATAATTCGTTTTTATTAAAAATTATTTTGACTTTTTGAGATACAGCTGCTCTGTATCCTGTCTACAAGCCAGCTATATCTTAAGCTGAATCTTGTACCTGAATCCTGTACCTGTCAGGTCTGCGGGACTAATGGGTTCAGTGTCAGCTGGACCTGCGTGTCTCTGACAGACAGGATTGAGCTGCTATCGAACTCATCTAAGTTCCTGACGGATTCAGGTCTTAGCGCACTAACTAGCTGCTCTCAAAAAGTAAAAATAATTCTTAATAAAAACTAATTATAAAGTTGCACAAAACACACTAATTGACCTTTTTATTAAAAAAAATCGCTTTCAAAGGTGTACATAGGCTTTAATGCCTTTTTTATATAGCTGCCTGTTTCTTTTCACGATTGTTAGCGCATTCCCTAATTATGTGTTATACTGTATAAAAAATAGAGGTAAAGCAAATTGTTGTAAGAGGAGTAGGTAATTTGCATGTATTTCCTGCAGATGGCAGAACAGCATTACCATACGACACCGTGAAGCGCTCCTCCTAACATTCAATCATTGTGCAGTTGGTAAACAGCTCTGTTCCAAAGGACACTTAACACATGCTAAAAATAAGCATCTTTACTGTCGACAAGAGGGGGGAAAATCTGCAGTTTATATATGAAAACAAGCGCACATATATGACTTGCTTAAATCTATGTAATTCCTAAATCATTTCTAAAGAGCTTAAATGTATTTTAAAGCCTGAAAAATAGAGATAAAGACAACTGCCTGAAGAGGAAAGAGACGCAAGCTTGTTCCAAAGATGGTAAGTTTACCCATTCCTAACATAGTGCTAAATCCATACAGGGAGATTACCCAGATTACCCAGCTCCCGAACCTCAAAAGCACTGTAGGCTGAGCAAGAGGATCCTATCATGTATAATGTAAAAATAGAAAAGTATTATTTAGGCATTTTATAAAGCATTCCTGGAAATGATGAGAAGAACAACTAAATAAAGTAACCTCAAGAAGGAATACTGTCTATAGCTAAATTGAAATACTCTGGCACACTTGGGAATTAGCCTGGTGCCAGACTAACAGATTTTCTGGACTGTTAGGCCCCAAGCACACGAAAGTGCTTTTGCGGCCGCAATTCCCCCCGAAAATCCACGGGAGAATTGCGGCCCCATTCATTCCTATGGGGCATGCACACGACCATGGTTTTCACAGTCCGTGCATGGCCCCGGAGCCCGGACCACAGAAAGAACGGGCAAGCCTTATTACGGCCGTGTTCTGCGGTCCAGAGTCATAGAAAATAATGGCTGCGGCCTTGTGCACGGCCCGCAAACCGCAAATTGTGCATTGCTCGCAGCTGTCGCTCAGTTGCTGGCTGACCCGGAAATCACGGCCGTGCACATAGCTACGGTCGTGTGCATGAGGCCTTAGGGCCAGTTCACCCGTTCAGAATTTGATGTGGATTTGCGTTGTGGAATATGCAGAGCAAATCCGCATCATTTTACTGTACAATGCAAGAAGATGCGTTTTTACAATCCCAAAACACATGCAGCGTATTTCAAGATTGCGGATTTATAAATGCGGATAGAAATTTAAAATCTGCAGCATGTCCATTCCCCGCCAGATTCAATGCCTATTATTTGCAGCTTTTCATCATAGAAATCAATTAGATGTTAAAATCCGCAATGAATTCATCAGCAACAAATGCTGAATGTGTGAACTGACCCTTAGGCCCCATGCACACGACCGTAATTTTGATCCGCAATTACGGATCCATTCATTTCTATGGCCAATGGATACCTTCCCGTATATTTACGGGAAGGTGTCCAGGCCGTAGAAAGCATCCGTAAAAAATAGGACATGTCCTATTTTTTTATTTTACGGACTGTGCTATCATACTTTATAATGGAAGCATGGCATTCAAACTTGGATGACTATCTGCGGCCGTCTGCGCACGCCATCACGGGCCGTGATTACGGATACGACAGGGGGCCTTAGTGTGGAAAATGCTGAGAAAGTTCCCATACTTGGCTGCACCCTAACTAGAAATCGTTCACAGGTTGTCTCCAGACCCCATATAGGACTTTTTCCTGCAGACTCAAGATTTTCTGAAGCACTTCTGGACAACAGCATTTCTGAAGAGAAATTTTCTTTGTGATTTGCCAATGGCATTAGGGTATGTTCAAACGGCCTATTTACGGACGTAATTCGGGCGTTTTTGCCCCGAATTACGTCCGAAAATAGCGCCTCAATAGCGCTGACAAACATCTGCCCATTGAAAGCAATGGGCAGACGTTTGTCTGTTCACACGAGGCGTAATTTACGCACCGCTGTCAAAAGACGGCGCGTAAATAGACGCCCGCGTCAAAGAAGTGACCTGTCACTTCTTTGGCCGTAATTGGAGCCGTTATTCATTGACTCCAATGAATAGCAGCGCTAATTACGCCCGTAATGGACGCGGCGTTCAAGCGCCTGCACATGCCGTTACGGCTGAAATTACGGGGATGTTTTCAGGCTGAAACATCCCCGTAATTTCAGCCGTAACGGACGCCCTCGTGTGAACATACCCTTAGAGTGGAGAATATTAACCCCTTAGGGTATGTTCACACACTGAGCCAAAAACGTCTGAAAATACGGAGCTGTTTTCAAGGGAAAACAGCACCTGATTTTCAGACGTTTTTTGAGCAACTCACGTTTTTCGCGGCGTTTTTGCTCCGTTTTTTTGGCCGTTTTTGGAGCTGTTTTCAATAGAGTCTATGAGAAAACGGCTCCAAAAACGTCCCAAGAAGTGTCCTGCACTTCTTTTGACGAGGCTGTAATTTTACGAGTTGTCTTTTGACAGCTGTCAAACGACGACGCATAAATTACAGGTCGTCGGCACAGTACGTCGGCAAAACCATTCAAATGAATGGGCAGATGTTTGCCGACGTATTGGAGCCGTATTTTCAGGCGTAAATCGAGGCATAATACGCCTCGTTTACGTCTGAAAATAGGTCGTGTGAACCCAGCCTTAACCCCTTCCCCCTGCTTGCATTCTGGGCCCTAATGTCCAAGCCATTTTTTACATTTTTCCATTGTCACATTCGAAGAGCTATAACTTTTTTATTTTTGCGTCGGCATAGCTGTATAAGGTCTTGTTTTTTGCGGGATGACTTGCAGTTTTTATTGGTACCATTTGAGAGTAGATGCGACTTTTTGATCACTTTTTATCACATTTTTTTTAAGTCAGGATTAACAGAAAACAGCAATTTTTCAATTGTTTTTTATTTTATTTTTTACGGCGTTCACAGTGCGGGTTAAATAATGTAACAGCTTTATAGTCGGGGTCGTTACGGACGCGGCGATACCAAATATGTGTAACTTTTTTGCTTTATTGTAGTTTTTTTTAATAGTAAAGCATTTTGTAAGGGGAAGAGCTGGGTTTTTCATTTTTTTTTTTTTCACTTTTTTTTAAAATTAACTTTATTAAACTTTTTTTACTTTTATACTAGTCCCACTAGGGGACTTCACTATCCTCCGATCGCTATTGTAATACACTGCAATACTTTTGTATTGCAGTGTATTACTGCCTGTCCGTTTAAAACGGACAGGCATCTGCTAGGTCATGCCTGTGGCATGATCTAGCAGGCATTCGCTCCAGGCAGACCTGGGGGCCTTTATTAGACCCCCGGCTTCCATAGAAGACACTGACACTCGGCGATTTTATCGCCGGGTGTCGGTGGGAAAGAGAGGGAACTCCCTCCCTCTCTCCAAAACCATTCAGATGCGGAGCACGCTATTGTGCACCGCATCTGAAGGGTTAAACGGGTGAGATCGATACTAATATCGATCTCACCCGGCAGAGCAGGGACGCCCCCAGCCCTCAGCTGCCTCTGGCAGCTGAAAGCAGGGAGATTTGACGGCTCCCTGCTCTGTTTACTTTATTCTACAGCAGCAGCGTAGAATGGCGGCGCTGTAGAATAAAGCCCATTAATGACCGTCGTGAAAAGGCTTATCGGCGGTCATTAAGGGGTTAAAGTCCAAGCCTTTTTTCGTTTACGCTTTTCATTCCCCTTGGTAAAAACGACAACTTACATTTATTCTGCTGGTCAATATGATTCAACCAAATTGATATCGTTTTTTTTAATGTTTTACTACTTTAACAAAGAATAAACTATTTGTTTTGTGCCGCCATATTCTGAAAGCCATAACTTTTTACTTTTTTCGTCATTTGAGCGGTGTGAGGGCTTATTTTTTGCAGGATGAGCTCTAGTTTTTATTGGTACCATTTTTTGGTATATAAAACTTTTTTTTTTACATGCTCAAAGTTTATAAACATTTTTTTTAAAAAAGAACAATAAAATTGCAATCAAATAAAGGGGAAAAAAAAACTACTGACCAATATCAGTAGTATCACATAGAAAATACAAATGATGTAAGCAATATAGATATATACATATAAAAAAAGCACATAAAGAAAAGACTCTATTACTTGAGGAACAAAAAGAAATATAACAAATTGCATAACAAAAGTCTCGAATAATGGTAATAGTAATCTCCCCAAAAAATTATAATAAAGGGGAGAGGTGAGCAAAAGAAAGGGAAGAAAAGGTTGAAAGGGAGGTAAGGCCCCATGCACACGACCGTGTTTTTGCGGCTGCAATTCCCCCAAAAATCCAAGGGAGAATTGCGGCCCCATTCTTTTCTATGGGGCCATGCACACGACCGTAGTTTTTGCGGTCCTTGCACGGCCCGGGAGCCCGGACCGCAGAAAGAACGGGCATGTCTTATTACGGGCCGGTTCTGCGGTCCGGGCTCATTGAAAACAATGGCGGCGGCCATGTGCATGTCCCGCGATTTGCGGGCGGCCTGCGGCTGACAGTCCGCAGCCGGCCGACCCGAAAATCACGGCCGTGCACACGGCTACGGTCGTGTGCATGAGGCCTTAGATGAAGGTAGTATGAAGGAGAACACCAATTGAAGATGAGCTGGAAGAGAAGTGGAATTAGGTATTATCTTCCAAACAACGAGGAAGAGCGTCACTATCTTTGAACATAATCCAACACGTCCAGGTATAGAAGAATTTATGAGTCTTGCCCATATCATTTGCCAAAAGACTCTCCATTCTCATAATGTGATTTAATTTTGAGCCCCTTTCTTGTAAAGTGTGGATTTCCAGTGCCGAGGAATCACACTTCTAGCTGCTGAAAAAAAAATGTCTAACAATGTATTTTTTTAAAACTGCCTCATGACCCAGAATGAGTGAAAAGAGGCACCACAGGAGGGTAAGTTCCAGAAAGCACCTTATAAAGTGAGAAAATGTTTTCCCAGAAAGGGAAAAGGACAGGACAATCCCAGCAGACGTAAGGCATAATTCCAGGAGCAATGAGGCATCTCCAACATCGATCGGACACGGAGGGATATGCTCTGTGCAGCAGGACCGGATAACGATACCAACGGGTGAATATCTTATAATTTTTTTCCTCAGCATAACAGGCGGTTGGTAATTTATGAGTGAGGCCCCATGCACACGACAGTATTTTTCATCAGTAATTATTGACAGTAATTACTGACAGTCATTACGGACCCATTCATTTCTATTGGCCACGGGCACCTTTTAGTGTTTTTACTGATGGGTGTCCGTGCGGAAAAAATGATAGAACTTGTCTTATTCTTGTCAGTAATTACGGCAAGCACTTTCCCATAAAAGTCTATGGGAGCTTTTGTAAATACGGACGGCTACTGATATGCATCCGTAAACTGTCCGTATTTATGGGAGCATTGCTAGGCAACATGTTGATGACATAATTTGCAACCTCCCTCTTTTGTACAGATCCGTCTATACGGATTCAATACGGCCTACATAGCACTACATAGCACTGACATACTTGTCCTTGGTTTAATAGTCCCCCAGATAAATTTGTTTAGAGCTCTTTCAAGTTGTCTGAAATAGGATTGAGGCGCAAGAACAGGTATCATTTGGAAAATGTGCAAAAATCTGGGTAAGACGTTATTTTGACAGCAGTGATTCATCCAAACCAAGAGAGATGTGTATAAATTCTATTGGTCCAAGTCAAGTCTCTCAATGTATGATGAAGTTTAGGGATATAGTTGAGACGGAACAATGCTGTCAAATCCTGAGGTATTTGGATCCCTAAATATTTGAGAGCTTCTTGTTGCCATTTGAATGGGAAATGTTGTTTCAAGTGGTCAGATACATCTGAACTGAGAGCAACGTTTAATGCTTCAGTTTTAGAATAATTAACCTTAAAATAACTTAGTTGACTAAAACACTCAAACTCCTTAAGTATAGAAGGTAATCAAACAATTGGATCGGTGATAAAGAGCAAACGGTCATCCGCATATAAAGCAAGTTTAGGATGGAGGGACCCTACCCTTATTCCTTTAACAGTTTGATTATTCCGTAGTGCAATAGCCAGGTGTTCCATTGTAAGGACATAGAGAATGGGATAGAGCAGACTACCTTGTCTAGTTCCATTGGATATGTGGAGAGCACCTGATAAAAGACCGTTGACACGTACGCTAGCTGTGGGATCTGTGTGGAAGGACATTATTTTCCCTATTAAGCATTGACCTAGGCCGATTTGTGACAGAGTCCTCTGGAGAAACAGTCAACTGACCCCATGTCGGGGTGACAGACATAAAGACTTTTGTTAAGAATGGTTTCAATTGTTCCTGAAATGTCTTATAAATGTATTATTGAAATTTTAGCCGTTTTTCCGGGCGTTTACGACCTGAAAAATGGGTGAAAATAGCCCGTGTGAACATACCCTTAATGTTATAGAGGGAAGAGTAATATTGTTGAAAGCAACTAGTGATATTTTCGGAATCAGTAACAACCAGTCCCAATGCAGATTTCAATTTTGGAATATAGGTAGACCTTACTAGAGGACGTCCACATTTATCAGCAAATTCATATATTTTTTTTATTTTTTTTACAGCGTTTACCGTGCGGGTTAAATAATATTGTATTGTAATAGTTCGCACTTTTACGGATACTGCGATACAAATTTTGTTTATTTTTACATTACTTGTTTTTTTTTACTTTTAATATTTTTTTGTTTTTTGTACACTACTAAAAACTTTATTTTTTGAATTTTTTTATTAATCCCCCTACAAATATATTGTAGTATATTGTCATTCTTACTGGCTCTTGAGAGATTTACAGCACAGCAAGCGTAATCTCGTTTTAAATGACAGTTTACAGCGTAATCTCGCGAGATTACACTTGCTGTGCTGTAAATCTCACACAAACGTTACCAAAGTGTCAGGATTCTGAATAGACATCACGTCCTGGCTGGTAGTGATGTCTATTCATTGTCAGGACACTTCAGTAATGTTAATATGTGAGTAAGTGACTGCACATAATGATCTAGCTAGTAAATGAATGGAGAGAAGTGTATGACGCTGATTGGTCAGCGTCATACACTCCTCTGTACAACGCCCACTTGGTCAAAAAGTAAAACACGCCCAGTTGTCCATTAAGAAACTCATTAGCATAAAGCTAATATTGGTCATAACTCCATAAAAAATGATCGTTTTTCTAAATAAAATACACTGCTGTAATCTACATTACAGCGCCAATCACATTATGTAGGAGATAGGCCACTTAAAATCTGGTGACAGATTTAACAGCAGAAAAAAGAAGGCAGACCTGGGACCTACATTAGACCCCCATGCTGCCATGAAACCATCGGCACCCCACGAACAGCTTAGATGCCACGGTCGCTATTGAGCGCAGCATCTAAGTAGCTAATAGCCAGCATCAGAGCTCTGTTCCTGTCCGTTAATGCAAGGTGTCAGCTGTAATACACAGCTGACATCCACAGCGTATGGAGCGGGCTCAGCACGTGAGCCCACTCCAAACTTCACCCCCGCAACATGACGTATAGTTTTGTCATGGAGCATAAAGGGTTTAAAAATTTTATTATCACTTTATTAACAGCTCATACAAAAAAAATAAAAAAAGTTCACAGTAATTTCTTTACTACAGGTCTTTAACACAGGTCAATAGTGAGAAAACAAGGCCCCCTACTTTTCTATGACGGTAGAGAGTCACTCTATAGCTTCATGTTTAGCATATGAATGCATTAGAAGAAATATTAAAGGGAACCTGTTAGCAGTTTTAAGATCTCAAAACTGCTGACAGAGCTATATAGGGAAGGGGGAGGGCAGTGTAAACATACCTTTTTTCTCAGTCATACAAGTCGCATGATCGAGAAAATTATGTTTAATTACCCTGGCGTGCTGATCGCAAGTGCCACTGAGGCGGCACTTGATGTGCAAGTGCTCCTGCATTGCACGCTGCAAGCCACACCCCGCTGCTCTGAGTAATGGCCCTAGCATTCTCCTGATTGGCCGCTGGAGCCGTTACTCAGAGCAGAGAGTGGCACTTGCATCCTCCGCGTCAAGGCAATCAAATGTTGGTTTCTCGCTCAAACAACTTACATGACCGAGAAAAAAGGTATGTTTTAAATGAAAGTGATTGTACTCAGCCAAATTTATAATACCCATTCTACCACATTAAAGCTAAACCAAAAGTCTTAAAGGTTAACTCCAGTGTATTATTTTATTGTGGCACTTGTTTGGAAAGTACACTTGGTTAAAGGTGGGGCAGGTCATCCTATTACCGGGCACTTTGTTTCTAAACTATCCCGACTGTCGTTATGTCATGTGACCGCACTGTGACTGGCCGATTTCTACAGCGTCTCCTGTGTGGACCAGAAGTCACTTTCACTATACATTCCTATGAGACTCACATTGAGCGTCAGTTTGTGAAATGTCTTCCCTTCTAGATATTTCATGATCAACCGTGAGTAATATTATTGCAAGAAGTGTTTAGAAACCACAGCCACTCAGCCATGAAGTGGCAGGCCACGCAAAGTTACGGAGCCCCGAGTGCTGAGGCGCATAGTGTATAAAATTCGCCATCCTTTGCTGACTCAATAACTGCAGAGTTCTAAACCTCCTCTGGCACTAACATCAGGACAAAAACTGTGCAACCATGGCCAAGTATCTGCATGCCAGCCTTACATCACCAAGCACAATACTAAGCGTCGGATGGAGTGGTGTAAAGTACTACCATTGTACTCTGGAGCAGTGGAAACCTGTTCTGTGGAGTGATGAATCACGCTTCTCTATCTGGCAGTCTGCTGGATGAGTCTGGATTTGGCGAATGCCAGAAGAATGTTACCTGCCTGACTGCATTGTGCCAACTGTAAAGTTTAGACGAGGAGGTAAAATGCTATGAGGTTATTTTTAGATTAGTCCCATTGAAGGGATACCTTCATGCTTCAGAATACCAATACATTTCTGATAATTGTATGCTTCCAACTTTGTGAAGGCCCTTATCTGTTACAGAATGACAGTGCCCTGGTGCACAAAGCAAGGTCCATAAAGGCATGGTGGGGTGACTTTGGTGTGGAAGAACTTGACTGGCCCGCACAGAGCCTTGACCTCAACCTCATCGAACACCTTTGAGATTAACTAGAACAGAGATTGGAAGCCAAGTCCTCTCCTTCAATATCAGTATCTAACTTCACGAATGCTCTTCTGGATGAATGGTCAAAAGTTACCACAGACACACTCCAAAATCTTGTAGAAAGCCTTCCCAGAAGAGTGGAAGCTGTTTTAGCTGCAAAGGAAGGACCAACTTCATAATAATGCCTATGGATTTAGAATGGGATATCACAAAAGTTCCTGTAGGTCTAATATGTAGGTGTCCTAATACTTTTGTTCATATAGTGTAACATAGAAGCAGTCCATGAAACTGTGATGAGAACAGGGTCAATTTCAGGATGGAAATTTAGGGAAATTGTTTTTTTGGGGGGGGGGGGTATGTCCCTCGCTAGACCATAAATACAAGTATGAAAATAAAAGTGGAGCGCAGAAACACTTAATCACACAGTAAGAAACAGGCATACACTTGCTTTTTTAGTTGGTAACAAGTGCATGCTACCACTATGCAAAGCCCACTATAGCCAAAAATATTTCTATGCAGTGATCATACAGTGGTCAGATTCCAGTTTTACACAGCCTTCTGTAGAATATCATCACGCTGCAAATGATACATTAGAATACAATACCGATCAGAAACAGTGACAGGCAGAGTACATAACAATTACATCCAGGTGACATCTTCTCTGATTGGAGATGTTCACTTTCCTTTTCTTCTCCATCCAGCCCAGACGATTACGATTTCTTGAAACGACTGCAGCCCACACATCTTTGGCCCCTCGCTTCCACAGTCCATCCCCACTCTCTATAGCAGAGGTTCCCAACCTTTTGTAGGCTTAAAACCACTTTCAGATATGGCAGGTAGTGTTGAGGTGGTATTGAGTAAAAGGCAAATAGATATAATCAAGTGATATGGCTCTTACCCTCTTGTTAAATGACAGTGATATGGTTTTGAGCCTGGTAGCAGTCTAGTAATGCGATGACCTCCCTTTTCCCATTAATTTGTGGCACAGCTATAGGGCTCACAAGCCACTGGCCCCTCTCACCGCATTATGCAGGTCACATTTTCATTGGTCGTGGCGTGTGGTGCTTCATTTTCATGGTGCACAGTCAGTGGCACTATTTTCAAAGGGCACAGCATGTGGCACTATCTGTAGGTGGTACTGTGTGTGGCGATTTATTTTCAGGGGACACAGTGTGTGATATGTTTGTATTGCAGGTGCACAATTTGTGACACGATTATATCCGGGGCACAGTCTGCGACACCATGACAATTATGTGTTATTATATGAGTTCGAATGTGTTGAAAAAAGTGAGGAGCCAAGGATATCTGAGTCACAAACTCTGCAGAGACAAGTCATGGCCGGGAAAAGTTTTCATGGTGGTCTGGACTGGATGTAGAAGAAAGGTAAAGAGAATGACTGCAATCAGAGAAGACGTCACCTGTGAGTCACTGGATGTAAAAGTTAATTCTCTCTGGCTGATCAGTAATTTAGTCACTGTATAGTCTGAAGCAAGATGATGTAATTCTTTCTTGTGAAACAGCAACTCACTGCATTTTGTTAGCATTATCCAGGCCATACTGGAAGCTGTGGATTCACACTGTACAAAGTTATATGGCAGGGTCTAACAGCCCATCCGTCATTCTCATAGATGTTCAACTACTGCTCCATTCAATTCACTCCTCATTGCAGTTGAGCAGTGAGGAGAAACGAGGGTTCGGAAACCAAGTTCTCACGATCAGTGGGGGTCCCAGTGGTATTCTGTGGATAGGTGTTAATTTATGATTATGGGAAAACACCATTAAGTTACACTGAACATGAAAACATTTTTACTCTTGTACATACTCAGCTTTCCTTCTCTGTGTTTGCATTGTTTTTCTTTTCAGAGCACATTTAACCCCTTAAGGACGCAGCCACTTTTGCACCATATGACACAGCCTCATTTTTTAAATCTGACGTGTGTTACTATATGTGCTAATAACTTGTGAATGCTTTTACCTATCCAAGCGATTCTGAGACCGTTTTCTCGTGACATATTGTACTTTAAGTTAGCGAAAAAATTTGGTCGATATATTCAATATTTTTGTGTGAAAAACACCAAAATTTAGAGAAAATTTGCAAAAAATGTGCATTTTCTAAATTCAAATGTATCTGCTTGTAAGACAGATAGTTATACCACACAAAATAGTTATTAGCTAACATTTCCCATATGTCTACTTTAGATTGGCATCGTTTTTTGAACATCCTTTTATTTTTTTAGGACGTTACAAGGCTTATAAGTTTAGCAGCAATTTCTCCAATTTTCAAGAAAATTTCAAAAGCCTATTCTTTTAGGGACCAGTTCAGTTCTGAAGTGGCTTTGAGGGCCTTATATATTAGGAACCCCCACAAATCACCCCATTTTAAAAACTACACCCCTTAAAGTATTCAAAACAGCATTTAGAAAGTTTCTTAACCCTTTATGCGTTTCACAGGAATTAAAGCAAAATTTGCACATTTCATTTTTTTTGCAGAAATTCAATTTAAATCCATTTTTCCTGTAATACTGAAGGTTTTTACCAGAGAAACACAACTGAATATTTTTTTGCCCTGATTCAGATGTTTTTAGAAATATCCCACATGTGGCCCTAGTGTGCTACTGGACTGAAACAAAAGCCCCAGAAGCAAAGGAGCACCTAGAGGATTTTTGTGCCTTCCTTTTCTTAAAATATATTTCAGGCACCAAGTCAGGTTAGAAGAGGTCTTGTGGTGTAAAAATAAATGAAACACCCCAAAAAAGACCCCATTTTAGAAACTACACCGCTTGAGGAATTCATCTAGGGGTGTAGTGAGCATTTTGACCCCACAGGTTTTTCATAGATTTCATTAGAATTGGGCAGTGAAAATGAAAAATTACATTATTTTCCAATAAGATGTAGCTTTACTTCAAAATGTGTATTTTTTTCAACAAATAAATGAGGAAAAGCACCCCAACATTTGTAAAGCAACTTCTCCAGAGTACGGAAATACCAAACATGTGGTCATAAACTGCTGTTTGGGCAAGCGGCAGGACTCGGAAGGGAAGGCGCGCCATTTAGCTTTTGGAGCGCTGATTTTGCTGGATTAATTTCTCTGCACCATGTCGCATTTGTAAAGCGTCTAAGGTACCAGTACAGTGGAAACCCCCCAAAAGTGACTCCATTTGGCAAACTACACCCATTGAGGAATTCATCTAGGGGTGTAGTGAGCATTTTGACCACACATGTGTTTCATAGATTTCATTAGAATTGGGCAGTGAAAATGAAAAATTACATTATTTTCCAATAAGATGTAGCTTTTGGAGTGCTGATTTTGCTGGATTCATTTCTCTGCACCATGTCGCATTTGTAAAGCTCCTAAGGTACCAGTACAGTGGAAACCCCCCAAAAGTGACTCCATTTAGGAAACGACACCCCTTGAGGAATTCATCTAGGGGTGTAGTGAGCATTTTGACCCCACATGTGTTTCATAGATTTCATTAGAATTGGGCAGTGAAAATGAAAAATTACATTATTTTCCAATAAGATCTAGCTTTACCTCAAAATTTTTATTTTTTTCAACAAATAAATGAGGAAAAGCACCCCAACATTTGTAAACCAACTTCTCCAGAGTACGGAAATACCAAACATGTGGTCATAAACTGCTGTTTGGGCAAGCGGCAGGACTCGGAAGGGAAGGCACGCCATTTAGCTTTTGGAGTGCTGGATTGATTTCTCTGCACCATGTCGCATTTGTAAAGGTACCAGTGCAGTGGAAACCCCCCAAAAGTGACTCCATTTGGGAAACTACACCCCTCAAGGAATTTTCAAGTGGTATAGTGAGTAGTTTGACCCCACAGGTGTTTCATACATTGGGCAGTAAAATAATTAAATTTAGATTTTTTTTTTTTTAAATGTTGCTTTAGCCCCAAATTCATAATTTTCACAAGGGGTTAAAGGGGAAAAAGCACCCACAGTTTGTTACGCAATTTCTCCTGAATACGGCAATTCCCCATTTGTGGAGATAAACTGCTGTTTGAGCACGTGGCGGGGATCAGAAGGTAAAGAGCACCATGCAACATCTGTGGCCTACTACGATGGCATTTACTGCTCTGAGTCATGAAAACAGAAGCTCTGGGGTGTCAAAACATTAGAAACCCAGAAAAGTGACCCCATTTAGGAAACTAAACCCCTCAAAGAATTAATCTATCGGTATAGTGAGAAGATTTACATTGTAATGTAACACCTTTCACGTTATTCATCTAGGGGTATAGTGAGAATTTTTAATTTGTGAAGTGACAACCCTCTAGGTATTCATCTAGGGGTATAGTGAGAATTTTAAAATTGTGAAGTGAAAACCCTCTAGGTATTCATCTAGGGGTATAACAACAAATACTTGAATTTTAGTAAATGAGGACAATCTGGAAAACCCGCAATGGAGGGAGAGGGAATGGCAGGTCCCACTACCAACCTACCCACCATTCCATAAAATCCAGCCCAAAAAATAAATCAAAGGCCTCAGCAAAAAAAGATATGATGAGACAACCAATCTCATCTGGATTTATTCCTCTCACTCAGATTTGCAACCTGGATTAGACAGACACTCCCTCGTGTCCTTAGTATAGTGAGAATTTGTAGTTTTGTTTTAGGTGTTTTTTTTACAAATTTTAATTGATCAAATTTTAAATGGGGCTGGTCAGTAAAAAAATGAATAATTGGTCATGGCCAATATGGGAGACAGAAAAGGTGAATGAAGAATAAATAAATTAAAAATCCTAGGAGGTATGATATATTTTGAAACATTGTTTCATGCACAGGCCGGGATTTGTGGGACACGTCTCACATTGGTATGTGGCATCCTTACGAATGCCTCGCTTGGCGCACACACAGCATTTTTTTGGGGGCTTCTGTTTTTTTTCAGTGGGGGGGATTTCTCTGGGGAAATGCTGGCCGGGAATTATCCTGCTGACGGAAGAACCGGATGAACTGCCCTCCCCTTCTTGGCCACCAAATATCAGGGACTTGATGACCTTTTCCTGAAATTGCAGGAACGTATCCCCACTGCCAGCGTATCTGTAGAGGACAAAGGCGTTGTATAAAGCAATCTGTGTAAGATGCACAGACAGCTTTTTATACCATACCCTGGTCTTGCGCATGGCGCTGTATGGTTTTATAACCTGGTCAGACAGGTCAACGCCACCCATATATTTGTTGTACTCCTGTACGCAGAATGGTTTGGGAACTTGGGTGGTGGATCCGCGTACAGGGACAAGGCTTCCTCTGCTGTCGTGACTGCTGGTCAGTATAAGGACGTCCCTTTTATCCTTATATTTCAGGAGGAGCAGATCGTCGCTGCAGACAGCTCTGCTCTCTCCTCATTTTAGGATCTGACCCAGCAAAGTTTTGGGGAGACCCTTCTGATTTTTGCGGATTGTTCCGCACACCAAGGTGGATCTGGACGAGAGAACTTTTAACAATGGGACACTATTGTAAAAGTTGTGCAGATAAAGATGATATCCTTTGCCAAGTAAAGGATGGATAAGATCCCATACGATCTTTCCACTAATTCCTAGGAAGGGGGGGGGGCATTCTGGGTCTGAGTCTTTTCCCTCATAGACCCTAAAAGAGTAGGTGTAACCGGTGGCACTTTCACACAGCTTGTAGAGTTTTATGCCGTACCGGGCTCTTTTATTGGGTAGATACTGCCTGAAGTGCAGTCTACCCTTGAAGCTGACTAGTGATTCATCCACCTAAATATTTTGTTGGGGGGTATAAACTTGGGAAAAAATTTGGGAGTAGTGGGCAATTAATGGTCTTATTTTATATAGCCTATCAAAATTTGGGTCCTGTGGGGGTGGGCACTGACTATTGTCATTGTAATGCAGGAACTTTAGGATGGCTTCGAATCGCTTCCTTGTCATTACTGTGCGGTAAAGGGGGGTATTATATAAAATCTCAGGGGATCAGTCTCTAATACTGGGCTTTTTTATGAGACCAAAACTTAAAAATAAGCCTCAAAACTTCTGCAATTCCACTGGGTTTGTGGGGGTCCAGTTTTGGTCTCTCCCATAAAATGAGTCGGGATTCTGGGCGATAGATTGTTCCGCATAAATGTTGGTCTGCTGGACAAATAATTCTAAATGGGCGTCTGAAAAAAAAAAGTTTAAAATAATTAATTGGGCTGAAACCCTTAATTTCAATTTGAATGCCTGAGGGGGCTGTAAATTCAGGCACCTGGGGGGTATAATTGTCCGCAGCTTCCCAGGTGAGCTCAGGCAGAGCAGCACCTACGGCTCTTCTGCGCCGACTGGGGGGTGCAGACTCAGAGTCACTGGATGCAGAGGAAGATGGAAGCACGAACTGTGCTACACCTTCACTCCCGCTGTCTGTATTGGAACACAGCATTTCATATGCTTCCTCAGCTGAGAAGACTCTTTTGGCCAAACTAACGAACTCTTGCTACCTAACTAACGAACACATTTTTTTTGTAACTTTTTTTTTTTTTTTCATTTTTAAAAAAAAACTTTTTTTATCAAAAAATAAACTGCTACTCTCAACTGTGGAATGAGAACAGACCAGCGACCCTGCTGTATTCAATTAGTAAGGGTACCCTACATACCAGGGGAAAAACTAAATGAGACGTGGCATTGCTACCTAACAGGAAACTCGGGCAATGGGCAATCTAGGGACACAGCAGGGTGATGGCGACCGGGTACTGTGACAGGTGACAGATCACAGCACGGCAGAAGGACACTGTGAGGGACTGAAATGATATAATATATATATATATATATATATATATATATATATATTATTATTTTTTTTTTATTATTATTATTATTTTTCTTAACCAGTGGGCACCAAAGGGGGTGATCACTGATTAGGGGGCACAAAAGGGGCAGAAAAGGGGCAGATCTCTGGGTTTTTGGGTTCTTTTTTCACAATCTAAACCGTATTTTCACTTGCTTCCGACTCTGACAAGCTCTCTGACAGGAATGAGCTTGTCAGAGACGGAGATGCCGGCAAACCACTGCTCCTGCGCTGTGATTGGCCTGTCAGTACTGACTGGCCAATCACAGCTCGTGCAGGCACAGGACCACTCTGCTTGGTCCTGTGCCGTGAGTCCTGTTAGGTAACTGTCTATGACGGAACGCTGTATCCATGTCTGTTAACATGGTGACGGTTTGAAGCTTGGGCGTTACTGTACGCCCGAATGCGGAAAATCACTTGCATTCCAGATGTACAGTCACGCCCAATCGCGGGAAGGGGTTAAAGTAGGGATGCAAATATTCACAGTAACTGGGGTGTAGTCTGTTCTGCTATCAAGTATGTTATCTATGTTTAAATTCCTACGCTTCATTTTAATGTAACTCTTAGGATACCGAAAACTAACTGATATTAATGATTTGTCCTTGAATGTTTTCTTCCTGACAGTGTCCCTGCTTTCTTCTGATATTGACCATCTATGCAGAAACATTTTTCTTGATCTGTATGTTAATCTCAGTTCCAGTTCTTGTTCTTAATACTGTGTTAGGTTAAGCAACACATAAAATAGAGAAGAAAGAAACAGTTTTCCTTTAAACTTGACAAATTCAACTGATCTTGCAGACCTCAGTTCTATGCCACAAAATGCTACTAATCTCTAGTAAGCACTTTGCTGTGCATCCCCTTCTTAGATTTAAAAGGGTTAATAAACCTAAAATGCTGTTCTTAAAGGAATAGTGTCGCCCCAAAAAAATTTTTTATATCAGTATGAGGTTAGTGTTTTATAAAAAAACTTTTGTATTTATTTGTGTGTTTGTGTGTTACTTTTTTTATTTTTTTACTTTTTCTTCCCTATGGGGGCTGCCATTTTTTTTTCCATTTCTGTATGTGTCGATTAACGACACATACAGACATGGAATACGGCAGCTACAGTCCCATAGTGAATGCGAACGGGGCCCGTTCCATCCACTATGGTGTACGCCGTCGGTGTGGGAACGGCGCATGCGCCGCTCCCACACAGTCCAAGTTGAACTGAGCGCCGTCCGGCGCCATTTTCCTGTAGACCGGAAGTCGCGGCCGGACAGTAAGATTACTACTTCCGGTCGCGGCTTCCGGACTTGTGCACTTGGAGCAGCGGCAGCAGACGGAGAGGACGGACCGGAGGGAGCGGCGGCGGCAGGAGCAGGTAAGTTATTTCTATGTATGTTCGTGTTTTAGTGTGTGTTTACTACTGTATGTTAACATACTACACTGTGTGTTAGCTCAAAAAATGGCGACACACAGTGTAGGAGGTTTGACCGTTCAATCCCCTCGTTTCTCCCGGCACTAGCCAGGATAAAGGAGGGGGGGATTCTGAGAGCTCACTAGAGCGAGGGATTTTTTCCCAATTTTGCAGCATAAAGCAATGTGGTTGCTTTACCACATGCAATGCTGCAATTTTGGGAATTGCTCCATCTAGTGACCAGTGCTGGGAAATATTATAAATTAGAATCTAATTTATAATATTTCCTGACTCGTGAAAAAAATAAAAAAAATTAGAACAATGTTTAATCACCTACACACTAATTGTTTAACTAAAAAAAAAAATGCATTTTTTGCTAGCAACACATTCCCTTTAACCCCTTCCCTCTTTAGCCACTTTTGACCTTCCTGACAGAGCCTCATTTTTCAAATCTGACATGTGTCACTTTATGTGGTAATAACTCCGGAATGCTTTCACCTATCCAAGCGATTCTGAGATTGTTTTCTCGTGACACATTGGACTTTATGTTACTGGCAAAATTTGCTCGATATGTTCAGTATTTAATTGTGAAAAACACCAAAAATTAGCGAAAAATTGCAAAAATTCGCATTTTTCTCAATTTAAATGTATCTGCTTGTAAGACAGGCAGTTATACCACACAAAATTGTTGCTAATTAACATCCCCCATATGTCTACTTTAGATTGGCATCGTTTTTTGAACATCCTTTTATTTTTCTATGACCTCACAAGGCTTAGAACTTTAGCAGCAATTTCTCACATTTTCAAGAAAATTTCAAAAGGCTATTTTTACAGGGGCCAGTTCAGTTGTGAAGTGGTTTTGAGGGCCTTATATATTAGAAACCCCAAAAAAGTCACCCCATTTTAAAAACTTCACCCCTCAAAGTATTAAAAACAGCATTTAGAAAATGTCTTAACCCTTTAAACATTTCACAGGAATTAAAGCAAAGTAGAGGTGAAATTTACAAATTCCATATTTTTCTGCAGAAATACATTTTTAATACAATTTTTTTTATAAAACAGAAGGTTTTACCAGAGAAATGCAACTCAATATTTGTTGCTCAGTTTCTGCAGTTTTAGGAAATATCCCACATGTGGCCGTAGCGTGCTACTGGACTGAAGCACCGGCCTCAGAAGCAAAGGAACACCTAGTGGATTTTGGGGCCTTATTTTTGTTAGAATATATTTTAGGCACCATGTCAGGTTTGAAGGGCTCTTGCGGTGCCAAAACAGTCAAAATCCCCCAAAAGTGACCCCATCTGGGAAACTAGACACCTCAAGGAAATTATCTAGGGGTGTAGTGAGCATTTTGACCGCACAGGTTTTTTACAGAAATTATTGGAAGTAGGCCGTGAAAATTAAAATCAACATTTCTTCAAAGAAAATGTAGGTTTAGCGATTTTTTTTCTCATTTCCACAAGGACTAAAGGAGAAAAAGCATCGCAAAATTTGTAAAGCAATTTCTCCTGAGTAAAACAATACCCCACATGTGGTAATAAACGGTTGTTTGGAGACACGGCGTGGCTGAGAAGGGAAAGAGCGCTATTTGGCTTTTGGAGTTCACATTTAGCAGGAATGGTTTGCGGAGTCCATGTCACATTTACAAAGCCCTTGAGGTGACAAAACAGTGAAAACCCCAAACAAGTGACCCCATTTTGGAAACTATACCCCTTGAGGAAATTATCTAGGGGTATAGTGAGCATTTTGACCCCACAGGTTTTTTGCAGAAATTTTTGCAAGTAGGCTGTGAAAATGAAAATCTACATTTTTTCAAATAAAATGTAGGTTTAGCTAATTTTTTTTCATTTCCACAACGACTAAAGGAGAAAAAGCACCATAAAATTTGTAAAGAAATTTCTCTCGAGTAAAACAGTACCCCACATGTGGTAATAAACGGCTGTTTGGACACACGGCGAGGCTGAGAAGGGAAAGAGCGCCATTTGGCTTTTGGAACTCAAATTTAGCAGGAATGGTTTGCGGAGGCCATGTCACATTTACAAAGCTCCTGAGGGGATAAAACAGTGGAAACCCCCCACAAGTGACCCCATTTTGGAAACAACACCCATTGAGGAAATTATCTAGGGGTATAGTGAGCGATTTGACACCACAGTTTTTTTGCAGAAATTATTGGAAGTAGGCCCTGAAAATAATAATCTACATTTTTTCAAAGAAAATGTAGGTTTAGCTAATTTTTTCTCATTTCCAGAAGGACTGAAGGAGAAAAAGCACCACAAAATTTGTAAAGCAATTTCTCCCGAGTAAAACAATACCCCACATGTGGTAATAAACGGTTGTTTGGACACACGGCAGGGCTTAGAAGGGAAAGAGCACTATTTGACTTTTTGAGATCACATTTAGCAGGAATGATTTGCGGAGGCCAGGTCACATTTGCAAAGCCCCTGAGGGGACAAAACAATGAAAACGCCCAAAAAGGGACTCCATTTAGGAAACTACACCTCTTGAGGAATGCATCTAGGGGTGTAGTGAGCATTTTGACCCCACAGATGTTTCATAGAATTTATTAGAATTAGGCAGTGAAAATAAAAACAGTCCTTTTTCTTCAATAAGACGTAGCTTTAGCGCAAATTTTTTTATTTTCTCAACAAATAAAGGAAAAAAAGAACCCAACATTTGTAAAGCTATTTCTCCCGAGTACGGCAATACCCCATATGTGGTCATAAACTGCTGTTTGGGCAAACCGCAGGGCTCAGATGGGAAGGACCGCCATTTGGAGTGCAGATGTTGCTGGATTGGTTTCTGGGCACCTGTGGGCCCAAAACAGTGGAAACCCCCCAGAAGTGACCCCATTTTGGAAACTACACCCCTCAATGCATTTACCAAGGGGTGTAGTAAGCATTTTAACCCTGCAAGTGTTTTGTAGAAATTAGTGTGCGCTCAATGTTGCAGAGTGAAAATGGGATTTTTTTCCATAGATATGCCAATATGTGGTGCCCGGCTTGTGCCACCATAACAAGACAGCTCTCTAATTATTATGCGGTGTTTCCCGGTTTTAGAAACACCCTACATGTGGCCCTAATCTTTTGTCTGGACATATGACAGGGCTCAGAAGTGAAGAGTACCATGCGGAGTGGAGGCCTAATTTGGCGATTTACAAAGTATTGGTTCACAACTGCAGAGGCTCAGATGTGAAATAATAAAAAGAAACCCCTGATAAGTGACCCCCACTATGGAACTGCACCCCTCAAGGCATTAATTAAGGGGTCTAGTGAGCATTTTCACCCCACAGGTCTTTTCCATAAATGAATGCGCTGCGAATGGTGCAAATTAAAAATTTATATTTTTCCCTAGATATGCCATTCAGTGGCAAATATGTCATGCCCAGCTTATGACGCTGGAGACACACACCCCAAAAATTGTTAAAAGGGTTCTCCCGGGTATGACGATGCCATATATGTTGAAGGAAACTGCTGTTTGGGCACGCTGTAGGGTTCAGAGCCGAGGGAGCACCATTTGGCTTTTGGAGAGCGGATTTTGCTTGGTACTATATTTGTTTGAGTATTGCTGGTGTTTTATAATGTGGGGGTACATGTAAGCGGGGCGGAGTATATAAGGGGCATAGTCAGGTGGTATGAAAAAATAAAAATAATCCATAGATGTGTGTTACGCTGTGAAGCAATCCTTTCTGCACAGGCCGGTGTCGCACTGATAAATGGTGTCATTTCTTATCCCCCTTTTGGTCCACACTCCGCGCCTTTTGTAGTTTGGGGAATTTTGCTGGGAAAGTATTATCCTGGTATAATACGGGCACCGTCGCTTCCAGCGGATATGTTTGGGCCCTCCCCTTCCTGGTTCCCTAATTTTAGGTCCTTGATAAATCGCCTCTTGAAACAGAAGAAATGTTCCCCTCGTGCATATTTTTTTATTTCCTGACTTATTGGAGCCATAACTAATTTTATTTTTCATAGACGTAGCGGTATGAGGGCTGGTTTGTTGCGGGACGAGCTGTAGTTATTATTGGTACCATTTTGGGGTACATGCAACTTTTTGATCACCTTTTATCCTATTTTTTGGGATGCCAGGTAAACAAAAAAACGCAATTCTGGCACAGCTTTTTTAGTTTTTTTTTATACAGCATTCACCATGCGTTATAAATTACGTTATCTTTATTCTGTGGGTCAGTACGATTCCGGCGATACCTAATTTATAGCACTTTTTTATGTTTTACAACTTTTTGCACAATAAAATTACTTTTGTAAAAATAATGTCTTTTTTCTGTCGCCAAGTTGTGAGAACCATAACGTTTTAATTTTTTTGTCGACGGAGTTGTATGAGGGCTTGTTTTTTGCGGGACGAGCTATAGTTTTTATAGGTACCATTTTTGGATACGTGCGACTTTTTGATCACTTTTTATTGTAATATTTGTAGGGCAAAGTGACCAAAAAACAGAAACTCTGGTAACGTTTTTTACGGGTTTTTTTTACGCTGTTCACCGCGTGCAATAAATAATATAATATTTTGATACCTCCGGTCGTTACGGTCGTGGCGATACCAAATACATATGGTTTATTATTATTTTTCAATAATAAAGGACTTGATAAGAGTAAAAGGGGGATTGTGTGTTATTTGATTACTTGAAACTTTTATTGTTTTCAAACTTTTATTTTTTGCACTTTTTTTTACACTTTTTTATACTTTTTTTACACTTTTTCTCAAGTCCCACTAGGGGACTTGAAGGTCCAACGGTCAGATTTTTTTTTTTCTAATACATTGCACTACCTATGTAGTGCAATGTATTAGATCTGTCAGTCATTCACTGACAGCAAGCCGTTTAGGCTTCGCCACCCGGCGGGGCCTAAATCGGCTTCCGTAATGGCAGAGCAGGAGACCATTGTGTCTCCTGTTGCCATAACAGCAGTCGCCAGTCCCGATTGCCTGTCAGGGCTGGCGATCTGCTTGTAACCGCTACGATGCAGCAATCGCTTTCGATTGCTGCATCAAAGGGGTTAATGGCAGGGATCGGAGCTAGCTCCGGTTCCTGCCGTTACAGGTGGATGTCAGCTGTACAGTACAGCTGACCTCCACCGCTGATGACGCCGGATCAGCTCCTGACCCGGCGCCATCTTGCCGGCAGCTACGGAAGCCGATCAGGCTCCGCCGCCGGGCGGATCTTGACCGGCTTCGGTGCTAGGCAGACCGGGAGGCCAGTATTAGGCCTCCGGTTGCCATTGCAGCCACCGGAACCCCGGCAATTTCATTGCTGGGGCTCCGATGAGCTGCAAACACCTTAAGTGCCGCGATCGCGTTTGAGCGCTGCACTTAAGGGGTTAATGGCGGGGATCGAAGCTAATTTCGGTCCCCGCCGTTACAGTCGGATGTCAGCTGTAAGATACAGCTGAGATCCGACGATGATGGCACCGACTCAGCTTCTGAGCCGGTGCCAAACGTTTGACGTACATGTACGGCATTTTGCGGGAAGTCAATGCTTTCCATGACGTACATGTACGTCAAATGTCGGGAAGGGGTTAAAGCAGATCTGTCAGCTGTCCTATGCAACCCTTTCAGAGGTCAGTCAAGGAAAGAGAAGATGTTGCTGAGTACAATAATATAATATATGGGTTAGTATACTTTGGTGGAGTAATTTAGCTTAAAATATATTTTACATTATAGCCGGACTCAAATGGACACTAACTTTTCAACAAATTTTGCAGTAGTACAAGCAAATATAAGAAACTTTTTGTAATATATCTTATTAGAGATAAATGCCTCTTTCTCTGCTTATCAGGCTCCTTCCTCTCCTCCTTACGCTTTGCTCACTCTGAATTTAATGTTTTATCTCTCTCAAGAGGAGATGGACCATCAGCTCACTGAGGGATCAAGTTACATGCTGCCCATAGAAGTCTTTTGAGAGGGGAGATGAGGAGGGAGCAGGAGTAGAGTGAGAGAAATGCATAGAGGCACACAGTGAGATTCTGCAGCAGCTTCTAATAAGTGTTATATCTCAGTAGAGGTCTGGATTCAGCTACACTGTTCTATAATCTTCTCCAAGCCGGTGCAGCTTCTATATATATATGTGATAGAGATAGGAGAGGAGGATTTTCCTCTTCTATGTATGAATACAAGGCCAGATATAGTGTTTTTCCTCATGTACACACGACAGCTTATTCTAAAATGTTATCTGAAATGTTAGATACGCTTTACGGAGTGTGCCTGAGAGTCTGGCTTCCCTGCCTATCTATTGACTCTGCTTGACAGCTTTGCCCATACACTCGCTCATATGGAGAAAGCTGTCAATCAGTGGCTGTGGTAAGCTCGACTCATAGGCTCACTTTATTCAGGAATGATACAAATTCTATTTTATGTTAAAAAGCTGCATCAACGTTTCAACGTTTCCCCCATTTTGTTAGAAGGATCTCTAACAAAAAAGCTGATTAACAGATTTGTTCCACTACTGGGACCCCCAGGAAATTCAGAAGCAACTGTTAGGTTTCCTTGCATCCTCGCCACAGGGTAAATGTGGCTGTACATGTATTGCACCCAATCAATTAGCTGTACATGTATTGCACCCATGTACTGGGTTCTCTACATAGAGAGAAGCTCTTTGTAGCTGCTGTGTGCTCCAGCTAATTGGTGAAGTTCCCCAACTACGGATCCTCCTCTATTAATTCAGAATGCCCTAATGGGTATATTTAAATAGGTTTTTGAAACCAGAAAACCCCTTTAATGTATATATCAATATGTTTAAGACCACCAAAACCCCCCTCAATGTGCAAATTCATGATATTAATTTCAAAGAAAATATATTTCATTATATTACACAGGGACACAGTTGATCACAGGGGGTTAGAGAAGGCTTCTATTTAAAAAGGGAGTTGTAATTTATTTGCATAAATCCAGAAAACCTATTTAAAATGCTCTACCGCATTAGCCAGATGTTACATAGAATTCAATGTGAAATTATCAATTCCCTTTCTTACAGTATGTTAGAGCACTGTGAATAATTGAGTCCCTGTCTTATCAATGGTGTACATAGTGTGAAAGCAAATGCAAGACACAGATGCATGTGTTAACGCTTACATCTTCAATGAAAAACAATTAGGGAGACATCTTTAGATTTTTTTTAATTCTATAACCTACTACTATTGTACCAGATTGCAGTAAAAGCACATGTACATTAAAACTATTGTGTGTGGACCAGGACAAAGTCCTTGATCTAGAGGTTGCTATATACAGTATATATCAGTCATAACATTAAACCACTGACAGGAGAAGTGGAAAAAAAACATTGATTACAATGGTGCCTGTCAATGGGTAGGATATATTAGGCAGCAAGTGAACAGTCAGTTCTTGAGTTGGATGCTGGAAAAATGGGCAAGCGTAAGGATCTGAAAAACTTTGACAAGGGACAGATGGCTAGAAGACCCTTGTGCGGTGTTCTCGGTACACAGTGGTTAGTACTTCTAAAAAGTGGTCCAAGGAAGGACAACCATTGATAGAGTCACGGTTGCTTAAGTCTCATTCATGCACATTAGGGGTGTAAAGGTTAGCCTGTCTGGTCCAATTCCACAGAAGAGCTACTGTATCACAAATTGCTGAAAAGTAAATGCTGGATATTATAGAAAGGTGTCAGAACACAAAGTGCATCGCAGCTTGTTGCATTTGGGGCTATGTAGCCGCAGATCGGTCATTTTGCCCATGCTGACTCCTGTCCACTGCTGAAAGGGCCTGCAATGAGCACATAAGAATCAAAACGAAATCATGGAGCAATGGAAGTAGGTGGTCTGGTCTGATGAATCACTTTTTCATTTATATCATGTGGACGTCCGGGTGGGTGTGCTTTTTTCAACCTGAGGAAGAGGTAGCACCAGGATGCACTGTGAGAAGACGAGCTGGCGGACGCAGTGTAATGCGCCGGTCAATGTTCTGCTGGAAAACTTTGTGTCCTAGCATTTATATGGATGTTACTTTGGAACGTATCATATAGCTAAACACTGCAGACAAAGTACATCCCTTCATTGCAACGGTATTCCTTAAAGAAGTATATTGCGCACTGCCATACTGCAAAAACTGTTCAGTAATAGTTTGAGGAACATCACATAGAGTTCAAAGCATCAACCTAGCCTCAAAATTCCCCAGATCCCAATCTGATCGAGCATCTGTGGGAAAAACAAGTCTGTTCCATGGAGGTCCCACTTTGCAACTTACAGGATTTAAAGGATCTGCTGCTAAGGTCTAGGTGCCAGATACCAAAGGACACCTTAAGAGGTCTTGTGAAGTCCATGTCTTGATGGTCAGAGCTCTTTTGGCGGCATGAGGAGGACCTACACAATATTAGGCAGGTGCTTAATGCTGTGTACAGTGATACCGACCACCCAAAATTGCACAGTGTTTCTTATTTCGGTGATCCTTTCAAATAAAAAAGTAGACAGAATGCAGGTTAAAGTGTCTGATGCAGTCAGCAAACATAAAGCACACAAATAAACACAAATAATGATGAAAGAGCCCAAAGTCACGTCTTTTAAGGGCAGATTCAGACGAACGTTGCGTTTTTGCGCGCGCAAACAACGCAGCGTTTTGCGCGCGCCAAAACCACTTGACAGCTGCGTGTGTCATCCGTGTATGATGCGCGGCTGCGTGATTTTCGCGCAGCCGCCATCATAGAGATGAGGCTAGTCGACGCCCGTCACTGTCCAAGGTGCTGAAAGAGCTAACTGATCGGCAGTAACTCTTTCAGCACCCTCGACAGTGAATGCCGAACACAATATCGAGAAACCTGTTAAAAAAAAAGAAAAAGTTCGTACTTACCGAGAACTTCCCTCCTGGCCATTGCCTTGGTGACGCGTCCTTGGTGACGCACCTCTCTTGACATCCGGCCCCACCTCCCTGGATGACGCGGCAGTCCATGTGACCGCTGCAGCCTGTGCTTGGCCTGTGATTGGCTGCAGCCTGTGCTTGGCCTGTGATTGGCTGCAGCTGTCACTTGGACTGAATTGTCATCCCGGGAGGTCAGACTGGAGGAAATTCTCGGTAAGTCAGAACTTCGTTTTTTTTTTACACGTTCATGTATATTGGGATCGGAAGTCACTGTCCAGGGTGCTGAAACAGTTTAACTCTTTCAGCACCCTGGACAGTGACTATCTCCTGACGTCGCGTACCGGAATTTTTTTTGCCGGGTTCGGCCAAAACGAGTTCGGTCGAACCCGGTGAAGTTCGGTTCGGTTGTCCGGGTTCGCTCATCTCAAAGACACTCCGTTTGGATGTTTGGAAACAGAAAAGCACGTGGTGCTTTTCTGTTTACATTCATCCTTTTGACAGCTGGTGCGCTGTTTCAGTCGGTTCGCACGGAAGTGCTTGCGTGCGACCTGCGTGGTTTTCATGCACCCATTGACTTCAATGGGTGCATGATGCGCGAAATACGTGGAGATATTGAGCATGTCGCGCTTTTTGCGCAGCTGACAAATGCTGCGCAAAAAGCACGGACTGTCTGTACTGCCCCATAGACTTGTATTGGTCTGTGCGTGGCGCGTGAAAACCACGCGGCCCGCACGGACCCAATACACGTTCGTGTGAATCCCCCCTTATACTGTGTTTAATGATAAGTTCTATGGTAGTACAGCGTGGAAGCAGGGGCGTAGCTAAAGGCTCATGCGCCCTGGTGAAAGAATTCAGCTTGGGCCCCCCTACCCGTCCCCAACACCACAAGACCCCTGCCGCACCTATGGACAGCCGCCTTGCCCAACAGCCCCCCAGTATACTTCCTACCATAGCCACCCCCATACAGTATAATGCTCCCCGTAGCTGCCCCCATACAGTATAATGCTCCCCATAACTGCCCCTATACAGTATAATGCTCCCCATAGCTGCCCCACACAGTATAATGCTCCCATAGCTACCCCCCCACACAGTATAATGCCCCAATACAGTATAATGCCCCACTTAGCAGACCCCATGCAGTATAATGCCCCTCATAAATTCCGCCATACATTATAATGCCCCATAGCAGCCCCATACAGTATAATGCCCCTATAGCAGCCCCACACAGTATAATGCCCCCCATAAAGTATAATACCCCCATAGCGGCCCCATACAGTATAATGCCGTTATAGCTGCCCCATACAGTATAATGCCCCCCATAAATGCCCTCATACAGTATAATGTCCCCATAGCAGTACCATATAGTATAATGCCCCTCATAGCTGCCCCCGCACAGTATAATGCCCTCCTTAGCTGCCCCACACAGTATAATGCCCCCATACAGTATAATGCCCCCTTTAGCTGCCCCCACACAGTATAAAGCCCCCATATCTGTCTCCCTACAGTGTAATGCCCCCATAGCTGCCACCATATCAGCCCCCCGACAGTATAATGCCCCCATACGGTATAATGTCCCTCATAGCTGCCACCATATTAGCCCCCCAGACAGTATAATGTCCCACATAGCTGCCACCATATCAGCCTCCCATACAGTAATGCCCCTCATAGCTGCCACCATATCAGCCTCCCATACAGTAATGCCCCTCATAGCTGCCACCATATCAGCCCCCTCCTTATACAGTATAATTCATCCATATGTGCATAATAGAAAAATAATAAACGTACTTACCTATCCCCGTTCCCATGACTGGTGGAGGAGATCCTTCTCCTCCTTTGCCCTGTGTTATGAGTGACTCGGCGCAGACAGGCGCGATGACGTCACTAAATCGCGCCTGTTTGTGCCGAGTCGCTAATAGCTCACGGCAGTGAATGCTGGAGGAAGGAGCCGGCAGCTCCTTGCTCCAGGATTAAATTCAACTGGATCTGCGTACTGAGGACGCAAATACAGTTGGAAGTAGGACCACGGTGAGTGGTTCGTGACCCCCCGGAGGTCTTTGCACGACCCCCCAGGGGGAGTGGGACCCACAGTTTGTAATGTATTGTGTCGTGCAGTTTGTGTTTGTGGTGGAGAGAGGAGAGGGTGGCCTATAATTTAAAGCCCCCCTTGCCTCTCTCCACCGCAAACACAGACAGTACAATACAACAGACAGTACAATACAATACAACACAAATACATTACGGGCCCCCTCTGCAGCTCACCTGCAGTCTTCCATGCTCTTCCGCATCGGCTCTTCCACAGTGGCTGGAACGCCCCCTCTTGTGACGTCACGGTCACATGGTACACTGAGTGTACCATGTGACTGTGACGTCTAAACAAACCATGCCAGGAAGTGCCGGCATCACGGCTCATACAAACTTTGTATTAGCACGCTGCGTGGCAACGGGGGCCCCCCAGGCTTGTGGGCCCAGTCGCAACTGAGACCGCTGCGACCCCTATAGCTACGCCACAGCGTGGAAGTTCTCATACACCATAACCTGTTTTGGACAAGTGTAGGTATTGAGGGTTTTGATAGCAGCATTGTTTGGCATCACAGCACACAGAACCAAGAATCAAACTACAAATAATATAACAGCTGTGGTACTGTATACAAGTCACCCCAGTCCACACATAACCATGGGGAGCCCCGTCTCTTTCTCTGTCCCCAAGAACACATCTCCCTTTCACAGCTTAAGCATAATTTTTGTACCCCAGCATGACCAAAGACCACTAATTCTTGATCCCGAGCATGGCACCCATCTCATTCATGGCTTCACTCTCAATGCTAGTCCCCAGCATGGCTCCTACAGAATTCCTAGTCCCCAACATGGCTTCCCTCTCATTCCTAGTCCCCAGCATGGTTTCACTCTCATTCCTAGTCCCCAGCATGGTTTCCCTCTCATTCCTAGTCCCCATCATGGCTCCTCTCTCATTCCTAGTCCCCAACATGGCTTCCCTCTAATTCCTAGTCCACAGCATGGTTTCCCTCTCATTCCTAGCCCACAGCATGACTCCCCCTCTCAACCCTAGTCCTAAGACTGGCTCCGACTCTTATTCCTAGTATTCAGCATGGCTCCCCCTCTCATTCCTAGTCCCAAGCATGACTCCTGCTCTCACTCCTAGTCTCCAGCATGGCTACCCTCTCATTCCTAGTCCAAGCTTGGCTCCTTTTAATTCTTATATAGTACAGTACACCAGCATTACTCCCCTCATGGGTGATGAAGGGGAGGGCATTTTAAAAATGCTTTTTGTCTCGGTCACACAAGTTGTATGACCGAGAAAATGATGTTTAATTTTCCCCGCGCCGATCGCAAGTGCCACTGAGACGGGACTTGATGAGCAAGTGCTCAAGCACTGCACGCTACAAGCCCCGGCCCTCTGAGTGACGACTCTAATGGTCTCCTCAGAGCAGAGACTGGCACTTGAGACCGCCACGCCCAGGAAATCAAACATCGCAACTTGCATGACCAAGAAAAAAAGGTTGGTTTAAAAAGCCTTCCCCCTCCCCTATATCACTCTGTCAGCAGTTTTGAAGCCTCAAAACTGCTGACAGGTTCCCTTTATCCTTGACACTTCAGTGGCAGTCTGCCTGTCCCTTGCTCATCAATCACATGGGCTGTTCAGTGCAGCATGTCGAGTGCTGCACCCACCTCTTCTCCGACAGCCTCCCGTCTCCTCCTTCCATGGTGCGGGAAATGCTCCTCCTGCTCTCTCTGCTCAATGATGCAGCATGATGCTGGCAGTTTCACTCCTCTGATGTGGCACACAAGTCTCCTCCTCCTGCTCTCTGCCGTCCGGTGATGCGCCGCAGACCCGCATCCAGATGATTCATAGCACCAATATGTGATGTTTTCAAATGGATTCTGCCTAAATAATTTGCTCAAAAAAGTGGTCTTTGGTCAGAATTGGGGGTGGTCTGCTTATAGAGGTGCAGCTTCCATAAAAAATAAAATCTGTCAGACTTAGACAGGAGTGTGTGTGGGGGGGTTCACAAAGGGGTGGTTTTTCTGTGTGTACATGTATATGTATATATATACAGTGAAGGAAATAAGTATTTGATCCCTTGCTGATTTTGTAAGTTTGCCCACTGTCAAAGACATGAACAGTCTAGAATTTTTAGGATAGGTTAATTTTACCAGTGAGACATAGTGTAAAGGATCTGCCAGGCACAGCTTCGGGGTTAACGCCCATAGATAATCAGTCTTCACCTGCTTCTATGTCTGTGAGACTGACTCCATCTTCCACCACTTAGGAGTGGGAGAGCCTATCACAGCCTGGCCAGACGGAGCTAGCTCCCGCCCTCTGTCTATTTATACCTGCCTTTCCTGTTCCTCCTTTGCTTGTGATTCTTCTCGTTTGGTTTCCTGGCCCTGCTGCAGCTTCTTGTACCATCGTCCTTGCTTCATATTGACCCCGGCTTGCTGACTACTCTCCTGCTCTGCTCTGCGTTTGGTACCTCGTACTCTCCTGGTTTGACTCGGCTTGTTCACTTCTCTTGTTGCTCACGGTGTTGCCGTGGGCAACTGCCCCTTTCTCCCCCTAGCTCTGTGTACCCTTGTCTGTTTGTCTGTCGTGCACTTATTGAGCGTAGGGACCGTCGCCCAGTTGTACCCCGTCGCCTAGGGCGGGTCGTTGCAAGTAGGCAGGGACTGAGTGGTGGGTAGATTAGGGCTCACTTGTCTGTCTCCCCACCCGGTACATGGCTCCATCCATTCTCCCATTGATGCGGTGAAGTAGTCCTGTGCCCTTAGCAGAGAAACACCCCCAAAACATAATGTTTCCACCTCCATGCTTGACAGTGGGGACGGTGTTCTTTGGGTCATAGGCAGCATTCCTCTTCCTCCAAACACGGCGAGTTGAGTTAATGCCAAAGAGCTCAATTTTAGTCTCATCTGACCACAGCACCTTCTCCCAATCACTCTCAGAATCATCCAGATGTTCATTTGCAAACTTCAGACGGGCCTGTACATGTGCCTTCTTGAGCAGGGGGACCTTGCGGGCACTGCAGGATTTTAATCCATTATGGCGTAATGTGTTACCAATGGTTTTCTTGGTGACTGTGGTCCCAGCTGCCTTGATATCATTAACAAGTTCCCCCCGTGTAGTTTTCGGCTGAGCTCTCACCTTCCTCAGGATCAAGGATACCCCACGAGGTGAGATTTTGCATGGAGCCCCAGTTCGATGTCGATTGACAGTCATTTTGTATGTCTTCCATTTTCTTACTATTGCATCAACAGTTGTCTCCTTCTCACCCAGCGTCTTACTTATGGTTTTGTAGCCCATTCCAGCCTTGTGCAGGTCTATGATCTTGTCCCTGACATCCTTAGAAAGCTTTTTGGTCTTGCCCATGTTGTAGAGGTTAGAGTCAGACTGATTAACTGAGTCTTTTATACAGGTGACCATTTAAGACAGCTGTCTTTAATGCAGGCACCAAGTTGATTTGGAGCGTGTAACTAGGCTGGAGGAGGCTGAACTCTTAATGGTTGGTAGGGGATCAAATACTTATTTCTCTGTGCACAATGCAAATAAATATATATAATTTTGACAATGTGATTTTCTGTTTTTTTTTTAAATATAATCTATCTCTCACTGGTAAAATTAACCTAGCCTAAAAATTCTAGACTGTTCAGGTCTTTGACAGTGGGCAAACTTACAAAATCAGCAAGGGATCAAATACTTATTTCCTTCACTGTGTATATATATATATATATATATATATATATATATATATATATATCATAGTCGAGTAGCATTGTGAAAATGTCAATATCTTGATCTTCGGTCCTTCCCAATAGTAAATATAAAGTGATGATGGGAGCTTGGATTTCTTCATTATATATAAATATACAGACTGTATATATAGATACACGGTAAGCAACATTTTGATGAATGTATCTATTTTTTTATAATGTATGGCAATTGGTATTGCACAATGATGCTATTACAATATCTATTGCATTCATAGTTTCAATGATTTGGTCACGTGCAGCCAGTGTTTAAAAACAAATTACTGCTCACACGGTGGCATCAGGGATCCATGAAGCTGGAATCTGAACATATTAATTCATCCAAAGGCTTAGAGAGGCGTTTTATGTGTGTTCTTTCACTGCATTGCCATTACAGCTTTGATTATTCCAGTTTTATGTTTGTCAGCACAGCATATGGGTGAGATAATTTGTATTCCAAGTATTAGGCTGCCAGTGTAAATTATTAAAGGCCCAATTCAGAAAAGCAATATCCACCATATGTATTTTATTTCTTGTTTCGCAGCATTTGCCTAATGTTTTCTTTCAGACAAAACTGAAAAACGTTAAAATGCCGAAGTGACCCAGTTATCCAAACTTAAACATGCACAAATAAGGAAAATAAAGATTATTGCAATATAATAATCCAGAGGTTTATGTTAAAACATGCATCGGTTATTGCATAAGTGGTGTCAGGGAATTTTTTATATTATGTTATTCTATCAGAGATTGTAAAACAATTGCATTGTTTTGAAGTTTTTCTTATATAGTGGATAATAAAATTGTAGGTACATGTGTACATTTAGTTAAAGGGGACTTTTATATTGATTGCCTATCCTTAGGATAGGTCATCAATATCAGATCAGTGGGGGTCTGACTCCCAGCACACCTGCCAATCAGCTGAGTGAAGGGGCCGTGGCGACGAATGCCGGGGCCACTTTAAAGAGGCTCTGTCACCAGATTTTGCAACCCCTATCTGCTATTGCAGCAGATCGGCGCTGCAATGTAGATTACAGTAACGTTTTGTTTTTTTAAAAAACGAGCATTTTTGGCCAAGTTATGACCATTTTTGTAGTTATGCAAATGAGGCTTGCAAAAGTCCAAGTGGGTGTGTTTAACAGTAAAAGTCCAAGTGGGCGTGTATTATGTGCGTACATCGGGGCGTTTTTACTTCTTTTACTAGCTGGGCGTTCTGAGGAGAAGTATCATCCACTTCTCTTCAGAACGCCCAGCTTCTGCCAGATCACGCTGTGACGTCACTCACAGGTCCTACATCGTGTCAGACGAGCGAGGACACATCGGCACCAGAGGCTACAGTTGATTCTGCAGCAGCATCAGCGTTTGCAGGTAAGTAGCTACATCGACTTACCTGCTAACGCCGATGCTGCTGCAGAATCAACTGAAGCCTCTGGTGCCGATGTGTCCTCGCTCGTCTGACACGATGCAGGACCTGTGAGTGACGTCACAGCGTGATCTGGCAGAAGCTGGGCGTTCTGAAGAGAAGTGGATGATACTTCTCCTCAGAACGCCCAGCTAGTAAAAGAAGTAAAAACGCCCCGATGTACGCACATAATACACGCCCACTTGGACTTTTACTGTTAAACACACCCACTTGGACTTTTGCAAGCCTCATTTGCATAACTACAAAAATGGTCATAACTTGGCCAAAAATGCTCGTTTTTTAAAAATAAAAACGTTACTGTTATCTACATTGCAGCGCCGATCTGCTGCAATAGCAGATAGGGGTTGCAAAATCTGGTGACAGAGCCTCTTTAATGTTTACTGGCACAGTGCCGTACACATCCATTAGAGACTGTGCCTAGGATTGCCGTTCCGGTCCCATTCATGTGAATAGGTCTGAGCTGCAATCCCAGGGCACAGCTGTTTCGGATATGTTTGGCACTGTGCCTAGTAAGCTATGCAGCGGCCACGGCTCCTTCAGTCAGCTGATTGGCAGCGGTGCCGGGAGTTGAACCCCCACTGATCTGATATTGATTATCTATCCTAAGGATAGACCATCAATATAAAATGCTTGGAGAACCCCTTTAATCAGATTAGTGCAGCCAGAAAAGGGCCTGTGTAGCATGTTATGCCTTATGTCAACTGCCTCCCTAGCTGCATGTCTCCAATAACTGGATGGCGTATCACCAGTGTGACCCGTCTCACAGTTTGAGAAACACCGGTTTAAAGTAACACTATCTTATAAGCTATTGACTGATCCATACCATATTCCAGCTAGTAGAATGTAATCAGTAATGACTGTCCTGGTCCAGGTAGGTTATTCTTGTTCTTGCCAAACATGTGCAAAATAACGAAAATTTACTCACCAAAATGTTTATTTCCTGGAGTTCGAAGGCAGCACAACACATGGGTTTTAGTCCCCTAGGTACAATCAAGCAGAGACAAGTTAATTAGCAATAAGCAATTAAGGACTTCCCCTATAAGTATGTACCGGAAACCGCGCCCGAACGTATTTTTATGAAGAAATAGTCAAAAGTCCTGCCAGGGGGGGAAGCTTGTGCTGCCTACGGACTCCAGGAAATAAAAATTTTGGTGAGTAAATTTTCATTTTCCTGATCGTCCTTGGCAGCACAACACATATGGGACTTGCCAAGCAATAGCTACACGGGCGGGATAGCAGACGCCATTTCAAGCACTCTGTTGCCAAATAGAGAAGCCTCTGATGCCAGTGAGTCGGGCCTGTAGTGCTTGACAAAGGTTGATCCGGATGTCCACGTAGCCGCTCTGCGGATTTGATCCAGGGGGATATGCCCGACTTCTGCCCATGAGGTAGCTGTAGAGCGTGTGGAATGTGCCCTGATCTGTAGAGGAGATTGAAGGTCACTGAGATGATAGCATTTTTCAATAGTTGATCTAATCCACCTTGCTAGGGTGGCTTTACTTGCTTTTGGTCCCTTATTAGGACCGGCATGTTGAAGGAACAGATATTCTAATTTCCTAAAAGCCTTTGTCCTTTGAATATAGGTGAGAACTGTTCTTCTCACATCCAGTGTATGCCAATTTTCCTGATCTTCACCTTGGGGATGAGGGAAGAGAACTGGCAATAATATCTCTTGATTTATATTCCTAAAGGGAGGAACTTTAGGAAAGAATCCAGGAATGATACATAGTAGAAGACAATCTCCCAGGTCCCTCAAATATGGTTCTTTGAAGGAAAGGGCCTGCAGCTCGCTTATGCGCGTGGCCGACGTGATTGCTACCAGGAAGAAGGCCTTGAAGGAGAGAAATCTGATGGATGACTCTTGCATGGGTTCAAACTGTGGCTTTGTTAGAGCCGACACCACTATTTAAAGGTCCCAGGAAGGAGAGGATACCTGAGAGACTGGGCTAAGGTTTCTTAAAGCCTTAAAGAAGGTCTTCACCAACTGCTGGTTAAAGAAACGATTTTGCAATTGGGCATTGATTGCCGTGAACTGCACCTTAAGGGTATTTAGCTTCAAACCTTTATTGAAGCCCTCCTGAATAAATTGTAGGATATTATTCAGAGAGACTACGTTTGCTGAATTTTTAGAGCACCAGGAGGTAAACAGGGTCAAAACTCTGTTGTATACTTTGACTGTTGAAGATCGTCTAGCTGACAGCAAGGTATTAATAACTGATGAAAATCCCATTTCTGTCAGGTTCTCCTGGTCAGTCTCCAGGCCGTGAGATGTAGACTGCGAGGGTTCGGGTGATACACACCTTTCTGGGACAGGAGGTCGGGTGCTACTGGTAGTTTGAGGAACCTGCCCTTCAAGAGAGACAATGCTAGGGAGAGCTAGGCCCTGCGGGGCCAAAATGACAGGATTGCAATAGCTTCCGCTTTCTAGTCCCAAACTTTTTTCAATACTCTGCGTATTAAGGGGAGGGGAGGAAAAATGTAGATTAATTTTCCTCCCCAACTGACAGACAGGCCATCCAATGCTACTGCATGGCGGGTGTGGTACAGAGAACAGAAGCTGAGGACTTTGTTGTTCTCTGATGCCATCACATCCACGTCTGGCATTCCCCACGTGGCAGCTAAGCTGCTGAAACCTGAGGCAGTAGACAAGTCATGAGCCTGTGCATCATAGCTGGCCCTGCTGGACACGTATACTGTTTTGAGATAGAGCTGTTGGCAGAGATGGTTATTTTACTTTTTGCAATGCTCAGAAGGCCGCTTGCGACCTTTTACCAATAGAGAAACATCGTGGCGCAAGACGTTGTAATGCTTTAATTTTAACATGACTCAAAACTGATGTCATGTCACCATGTAGTCTTGGTATTTTTGTTTGCTTATAATTGCAAGCTTGTGATTGAAGGGAAAGCAGCATTGGTGTGTGGTAGAAGTCCTGTAATAGGCACTAAACCACTATTAAGCCTCATGTACACTTCCATCACTGTTTTATCGGCCGTTTTTGACGCATCCGTGTGTCCGTTTTTGTTTCCACGTGGTTTCCGTGTGCACTCCGTTTCCATTCCGTGTTTCCGTTTTACACGGATGTTGTGCTTCCGTTTGCCGTTTAAAAAACGGAAGGTAAACTTCATTTGAACTTGTCACATGTCCCAGGAAACACCCATAGAAAGGTTACAATAATTTTTTGGTGCTGTTTTCTGTAGCTTTCAGAGCATAGAGAACAGTTTGAGATTACTCTGCTTGGCTTGCTTTGGATTTTTCGAGTGAAATCTGTGCATTTACTTATTTTGTGACGCTGGGCACTGGTTTCCTGCTGCCATCTGTGCGTCAAAAGCTCCTTTGCAATTTCCTCCCACGCGGCATCCTTTTTATAGCGGTCGTGGTAGCATTCTGCCCGCGTATCCCACAGTTCTGGGTGATCATGCACCAATGCTATGAGTCTCTCCACATCCATCTTCAGGAATGAATGTGTACTGTATTCTGTGAACTTTGACTCACTCAGCCGTTGCTATGGCAACGGAACCGTCAAAACGGATGGCACACGGAAGCCTTCCGTGTGCCATCCGTTTTTTTGACTGACCCATTGATTTCTATGGGCCACACGGTCACTGAATCAATGACCAAAGTTGGACATGCTCTACTTTTGACAGAACGGAACAACGGATCCGTTTAAATAACTGAAGTGTGCATGGGGCCATTGAAATGAATGCGTTCAGGGTGCTATCAGTGACAAAAACGGATAGCACCCTGAAGGAAAAGACTGAAGTGGGTATGAAGCCTTAGGGTATGTACACACGGCAACGCCAATTACGTCTGAAAATACGGAGCTGTTTTCAGGCGAAAACAGCTCCTGTATTTCAGACGTTTTGACAAGTGCACGTGTTTTTTGCGGTGTCTTTTATGGACGTAATTGGAGCTGGTTTTCATTGGAGTCAATGAAAAACGAATCCAATTACGTCCCAAGTAGTGACATGCACTTCTTTGAGGCGGGCGTCTTTTTACGTGCTGTCTTTTGACAGCGGCGCGTAAAAAAAAAGCCCATCTGCACAGAACACCGTAAGACCCACTGAATTCAATGGGCAAATGTTTGCAGACGGTTTGGAGCCGTTATTTCGGCCGTAATTCGAGGGCGTGTGAACATACCCTTACAGAGGAAACATGGCTGTCAATATTACAGAGGTCAAAGTAAATGTTAAGCAATTTGATTTCATTTAAATATCCAAACTTCTGCGAGTAACTGCTTTACTTTCATTGGGGAAGGAACTCCATGTTTTGATACAGAGCTCCAAATCCCCGCTTCCCTTCACAGAGATATTTTTTATTTTACCCTATATATGTGTGTGAAGGAAAACATTGGATTAGGAGCTCTGTATCAGATAAATGGAGCCCCAACTCCTAGAAAGATATATTACTAAATAAATCGCCACATTTTAGACCTATAGATGTTGTCTGACAACCAGCATCATTTCTATTGTACTTTCTAAACTTTCTAAAGAGACTACTCCATTGTGGTATTTAGGTTTGTGAGTCTCTAACGTCCATTGGAGTCTGCAGCACTTTTCTTGCTGTTAAAAATGCTGGAACTTGAATCTGTTGGAAAACGTATTAATCGTGTGAACAGAGCCTTGTTTCTTAGGTGAAAAAAACATGAGAATCGTTTTTTCTTGTAAAAAGATGTGTATGTAAAGAGATTACTCAAAGCTACTGTTCAGAAGCTGATAATGTAATGACCTGATCGCTGTCAAAATCTGAATGTGTAATGTGCAATTGTCTTACAATAATAGGATGTGGTGCAAAAGATATAGTCAACTGCAAATTTTGGTGGTAGCTACAACAATGTATACAACTCAATGCAAGCCTGGGGAGAACCATGTTGTAAAAACATGTCATACATTTTGATTAATGATGGTCTGAGTGATCAAACATCCAAAATTCAGGACACCGCTCCACTTTGTTTTCAGAGAGAGGCTTACAGCAACACCTAAATTCTGCAGGGGGGCCTATTTCAAATACCCTTAGGCATCTTATGCCTGTATTTATAGTGCCATTGTCTCAAGACAGTAGCACTTAACCCCTTAGTGACCAGCCCATTTTAGGCCCTAATGACCAAGCTATTTTATTCGTTTTTCTATAGTCGCATTCAAAGAGCTATAACTTTTTTATTTTTTCGTCTACATAGCTGTATGAGGACTTGTTTTTTGCGGAATTAGTTTTGCTTTTTAATAGCACCATTTTTGGGTACATATAATTTTTATATTAACTTTTATTAACCTTTTTGTGGGGGATTATAAAAAAAACTGAAATTCCGCCATTGTTCTATGTGTTTTTAAATTGACGCCGTTCACTGTGCGACGTAAATAACATGTTACCTTTATTCTATGGGTCGGTACGATTACGGCGATACCACATATGTAGAGGTTTTTTTTATGTTTTACGACTTTTGCACAATAAAAACACTTTTGAACTAAAATTATTTGTTTTTGCATCGTCGCTTTCCAAGAGCCGTAATTTTTTTATTTTTCCATCAATGTAGTGATTTTTTTGGGCTTGTTTTCTGCGGGACAAGACGTAGTTTTGAATGGTACTGTTTTGGGGTGCATGGGACTTATTGATTCATTTTTATTATGACTTTTTTGGGGGGCAATGGAAAAAAATTGCAATTTCGCCATGGTTTTTTGCCTTTTTTTTTACGGTGTTCACTTTGCGGTTTAAATTACATATTAACTTTATTAATGGAGTCATTACGGTCGCGGCGATACCACATATGTGTACTTTTTTTTTTTTTTTTTTACACTTTTACTAAATAAAACCACTTTTTATGGAAAAAAATGGTTTTATTTATTTTTTTACTGTACTTTTTATTAATAATCTTTATTTCACTTTGATGACTGATTTTATTAGTCCCACTAGGGGACTTTACTGTGCGATCTTCCGATCGCTGCTATAATGCTTTGGTATACTTCGTATACCAGAGCATTATTGCCTGTCAGTGTAAATCTGACAGGCAATCTGTTAGGACGTGCCTCCGGCGCGTCCTAACAGGCATATGTCCAGGGCAGACCTGGAGGCTTTTATCAAGCCCCCGGCTGCCATGACACCCCATCGGAGACCCGCGATTGCATTCGCGTGCCGCCGATGGGTGACAGAGGGAGCTCACTCCCTTTGTAAACAAAGTTAAATGCCGCGGTCGCTATTGACGGCGGCATTTAACGGGTTAAACGGCCGCGATCGAAGTAAACTTCGATCGCGGGCGTTGGAGCAGGAGCTCAGCTGTCATCAGACAGCAGAGCCCCGGCTCCTGCCTGCACGGGAGACCCGTGCAGGACTTAGACTAGGCTGACGTGAAAAGGCGTATTAGTGGTCACTAAGGGGTTAAAGGCCATGTGCACACAATGCGGATTATGTGCGGATTTGCTACGCAGGTTTTCCTGTGGCAAATCTGCAGGAAGATACAGAACCAGCAAAGTAAATGAGGTTTCACGTAATCTCATCTACACGTTGCAAAATTTGAAAATCCACAGCATGTCAATTTATCTTGCATTTCCGTCTGAGAATTGTATCTGACAAGTTTATAAAAGAATGCACCAAAATCTGCATCAAAATGTAAAAAGCGCACCTAAAAACACATACAAAAAATGCACCATTAAGTTTTATCATTTTACCTGTGGAATTGACTGCGTTTATCTACCGTTTTGATGCGGATTGTAAGCATCAAATTACGCAACATGTGCATGTAGCCTAAAACATAAGGTTTATAAGATTTGTGTGCATAAAAGTCCACATGCAATGTGAGCAAAGCCTCAGAGAAATAAAGCTGGCAGCCTGCAACATAATAGCATAAAAAGATAAGATTTGTAAATAACAGATGTATCAGTTTTATTTTACTCCTTGAGACACATACCCAAACATAATGTGGCTACGTTTTAGCACCCAAATTGCGGCTGCAATACCCAGACCTGCTGCTGTTAAACTAATCCATCACCATATATAAAGGTTATTATTATTATAAGTGACCATGGTGACCTAAGTTTAGATCATTAAAACTGCGGGAGGTCCAGGTATTGCGGCTGTAGTACAGATGCTAAACTGCATACGCATTACAGAAGTCTGAAGCCAGTCTTTTTAACTGCAATACTGCTCCATATGGTAGTCCTATATTTTGTGCAAAGAATCCCTTCAGAACAAGGCAGAAAAAAAAATTCTGATCCTTTTCTCTGCACAAAATATACGACTCCAATGAGGAGCAGTATGACGGCTGTCTGAAAGTGGTGCTAAATGAACAGTGAGCTTTGTAAAGTGGTAGAAAAGAAACCCTCATCTGAACTAGACATCCATAGTTTGATAGGACAGGCGGAAACATTGGTCCAAACAAGTTGTTCTAAAACTAACCTATCTTAACAAAAAACGTGACCTAAGGCTTCGTTCACATCTGCTCCAGGGTCCCGTTCCGACTGAGCTTTCCGAAAAAAAGACGCAAAAAATGCTAGTTTGATTAAAAATGGCTGAAAATCAGGAGCTGTTTTCCCTTGAAAACAGCTCCGTATTTTCAGCCGTATTTTGTTCAGCATGTGAACATACCCTTAGGGCAAAGCCCCACGTGGCAGAATTGCTCTGGAATTCCGCTGCGGACACTCCGCAGCGTTAATCCGCAGCGGACCCGTTTCTCCATTGACTTACACTTCTTTTTAGTAGGGTTCGTTTAGACGATGCAGAAAATTCTGCTGCGGAGCATAGGCTGCGGTGCGGAATTTGGTGTCCGCAGCATACAATGGATGTTGCGGAGTTGTGGCGGACTGGTTGCGGACTCATTGCGGAAGTTCTCCATTGACTTCAATGGAGATTCTAAATTCCGCAATGAAGTCCGCAGCTGTCATGCACATGTTATGTGTGCTGCGGATGCGTATTGATTTTTTAACATGACATTTCTTCATTCTGGCTGGACCTATGTATTTCTAGGTCTACAGCCAGACTGAGGAAGTCAATGGGGCTCCCGTAATTACGGGTGACTACGTGTGTGCACCCGTAATTATGGGAGCGTTGCTAGGCGACGTCAGTAAATAGTCACTGTCCAGGGTGATGAAAGAGTTAAACGATCGGCAGTAACTGTTTCTGCACCCTGGACAGTGACTTCCGATCCCAATATACATCAACCTGTAAAAAAAAATTGAAGTTCATACTTACCCAGAACTCCCTGCTTCTTCCTCCAGTCCGGCTTCTCAGGATGACGTTTCAGTCTAAGTGACGGCTGCAGCCAATCACAGGCTGCAGCGGTCACATGGACTGCCGCGTCATCCAGGGAGGTCGGGCTGGATGCCGAAAGAGGGACGCGTCACCAAGACAACGGCCGGTAAGTATGAATTTCTTTTACTTTCACTAGGGAAAGTGCTGTCCCTTCTCTCTATCCTGCACTGATAGAGAGAAGGGAAGCACTTTTCCCGCAGTCCGCAGCAGCTAGTCCGCATCAATTTACTGCACATTTTGGGCAGATCCGCCACAGAATCTGCAACGCAGATTCTGTGCGGCATTGATGCGGACAGTTGCGGAAGAAATACGCCACGTGGGGCCATGCCCTTACCGTGCAATTGTCCCTATATTTAACAGGAGAGTTGATTATCAATCTTTATTCCTATACATTAAAAGAATTATAACTAAACCCTAACAAGGACATACAAAAGTGAGTTAAAAATAAATCCATGGACTCCCTCATTTTTGAAAATATGAATATTATATCTTGAATCTGCTGAACGGCAGATATAGCTTAGGCTTTCGTTCACATCTGCGTCGGGAATTCGTTCATGGGTTACGTCGCAGCTTTCCATCAGCGGAACTAATAAACAGAATCCAAACTGAAACCATAGGTTTCCGTTTGCGTGACCATTGTAAATTGCAAATGGTTGCCGTTTGTTAGGGTTCCGTAGTTTTTATGGAATCAATACCGTGGTCTATCTGCGCTATTCATTCCGTCAAAACGACAGAACCCTTACACAACGGAGGCAAACGGAAACCATTTGCACTGGATTCGTCACCGCTGAAATCAATGGTGATGCAAATGGAACCCTATAGTTTCCGTTTGGATTCCGTTCATGGGTCCCCGACGGAACCCGTGGACGGAGTCCTAATGCAGATGTGAACGAAGCCTTATAGAGCAGAGTGTTTACATGTTTGTTTGTGGAATTAATGTCAGTACTCCAATTGAGGGGAACACCAGCCCACTCCAATGGCGAGAGGCAGTCACTATGACATGGAAAAATCTATATCAATAGCCTTCTGTTAGCTTGAGTGCAACTGGAGGCACTCCTACAAGAACCCAGGCAGCACCCACTCTAAATCATCTAAGGTAATGGATACTCTCAATATTAAAAAATGGGGGCATTCCTCCCAGTGTTTCAGCAGACTATCTAACCCTGTTAACCCCTTAATGAACAGGCCTTTTTTGGGCTTAATTAAGAAGGATATTTTTTATTCCGTCGACATAGCTGTATAAGGGCTTGTTTTATGCGGGACGAGTTGTATTTTTCAATTGCACCATTTTTGGATGCATATAATATATTAACTTTTAGAAAAAAAAAATCGGAGAATTGAAAATAAACAGCTAATACAGCATTGTTTTACGCGTTGGAAATTTACGCCGTTCACTATTATACTATTGGTCGGCTCAATTACGGGGATACCAAATATGTAAAGGTTTTATATGTTTTCCTAGGTTTGCACAATAAAAACCCTTTAGAAAACAAGTTACTTGTTTTTGCATCGCCGCATTCCAACTTTCGTAACTTTTGAATTTTTTCATCAATGTAGCTATATATGGGTTTGTTTTTTTGCGGGAGAAGCTGTAGTTTTCATTGGTACTATTTTGAGCTACATGGTTCTTATTGACTAACATTTATTTTTTATGGGGGGAAAAAAAATATATTCTTTTTTTGGACGCCATTTAATGAATGTGTTAACTTTATTGTCCGAGTCGTTACGAACGCGGTGATACCATATATGTGTGTTCGATTTTTTTTACACTTTTGCTAAATTAAACCACTTTTCATAGGAAAAAAAGTAGTTTTATTTCTTTTTACTGTAATCTAATTTTTTCATAAACTTAAAACTGTTTTACTTTTCATTTTTTTGTCCCACTTCACTTTGCGATCTTCTGATTGCAAATATAATGCTTTGGTGTACTTAGTATACCAAAGCATTATTGCCTGTCAGTGTAAAACTATCCATCTATTGGGTTTTGAAACCATACATCCACATTCAGCAATGTTAAGGTCACAGACCCTCATATGTGGCCAGTATTATCCAAACTCTGATACTGGAAATAAAAAAAAATAATTGTGGGATTGTACAAGTTTTGGTAATTCTTTTTTTTGGAACAATTTTCAAACAGCTCCAGTGTCCCAATGCTGTCAAATACCAAAAACCCTACACAACAGCTAACATTACCCATAAGTCCAAACATGCGTCCCTTACTGCTGTCTGATGAAAGTCCCCATTCTCAAACCACTGTAAGGCCATCTGTTGCATTGATCTTTTTCCATGCCCCATATGAACGGCTTCTATGTAAATCACCGGTCTTAGACAAGAGGTCCTGAGAATACACTGGTGCATACCGTTATGCTTTGGTATGAAGTCTGCTCATGCGCTAGCCTCGGTGCAGCTGCTCAGGGCTCACTGATGAATGTCCATTTACAGAAGTTGCTAGCCAGGAGTAAGGCCCCACAAAGCAGCATTGACCCGACTGCAGCAGCTATTCAATTTGCTTGTCAATGGTCGTGTTGCAGGTAAAACTGACGTTACCTGCAAAACCGAGTGGCCTTAAGGCCGGATTCACACGAGTGCATCACGTCCGTAATGGACGGATGTATTTTGGCCGGAAGTCCCGGACCAATCACACTGCAGGGAGCCGGGCTCCTAGCATCATAGTTATGTACGAGTCCCTGCAGGACAACTGTCCTGTAATCATGTTTTCAGTACGGGACAGTAGTTCCACGGAGAGGCAGGGACTCCTAGCGTCGTACATAACTATGATGCTAGGAGCCCGGCTCCCTGCACTGTGTTCGGTCCGGGCCTTCCGGCCAAAATGCGTTCCGTCCATTACGGATATAACATGCTCATGTGAATCCAGTCTAAGGGTATATTCTTAAATGGCTAAACGCGCCAGTGCAGCTTTCAGATGTATCATGGCCGAGTCAATGCCACTCTGTGGGGCCTTACCTTAAGTGGCTTGCCAAGCACGTGATCCATACAAAGTGACAGCTCTAACTGCTTTGTTCTGATATGAAATTTGTGCAATCCTACGAGCCCTACATACTATTTGACACTCCTCAATAGGGCTGCTTTCACACATGGCATAGTCTTTTTAACATTAGGCCAATCAACAGATGTTTGTGGGTGGCAAGGCTACATCTTTTATTTTATTTATTTTTTTTAAAGTCCCTAACTTGTTTCACCTGTATAAGCCAGTTTGTCATTGGCGAGCCGTGTGCATATGTGGGGGGTGGGGGGGGGAATTATTTGGAATTTATGAAGGCAACTAAAAAAAAATATATATATATATATATATATCATTTATGGGTGTACTCCGACATTTTACAAAGGTGCAGAGCACACACTCATGATACTCTGGACAATGGCTTTATTTTTAACCACCTCCAAAAGTCTTACCTATGTAGCCTCAGCAAATTAGGGGGACCCATGGTATTTACAGGCAGAATGAGCCTACGGTCCAGCCCCAGGCAGTTGTTGCAATGAACCACACCAGGAACCTGTATAGAAAGTCTTGCTGCAGAGATGCGATCAAATATGACATACATACATGGCATGCCAGCAACGTAAACCTGCAGCGTATGCTTATCAGAACATTCTGCAGTGCAAAAACTAAGGAAATTTGTTTGCGCCGCAGACTTTCCCCATATAAATATTTTGCAAGTATGAGGGCACCCCAAAAAGGCTGTGTGTGCACGCTGAGGGGAAGGGGGCAAAGAGACCTCAACTGGCACTTGTGATATATTCAGCATTTGTCTGGTGTATGTTTAAAGATGAATAACTGAGCAATAGAGAAGTAGTGATGTATTGTGTATTACATGTAGCCAATTTTCATAGCCTCCTATAGCATACTGCTTGTCCCAATTGTCCCATCTCCACTACTGTAGGAGATGACATTCCAGTACATGCAATATGAAGGTCAACACTGTCCTGTGTAATTGTAAGTAGTGGTGGGGACACCTGAGGTTACCTTTATTGCTCTTCACATTAGGTAGGCATATAGATATTACCATAGTTAGAAAGATAAACCATGAGGTGGGCCAAAGGACCAACACCCCATTCATACATGGTTTACAAGTCAACAGCTCATTTCCTACACCAGCCCATGCTTCAGATTTTAATTCTCAGGATTATAACAAATACAATAAACTCTGCAGAGGTCCCTTGTCTTGCCATAAACACGTCAAGTCTAAGACCAGTTGAAAGGAATTTTGTCATTACATTTTAATACCATCTTTTTAACTAGGAAATATTAGAACATTTGTATGTTAACAATTACAACTTTTACATTGGTCCAATATACCATTGCATGTGACCATACAGTCAGGAACAATTTACATATGCAGGGAGGCGTAAGGCACAATAACCTACTCAAAAACTTTGTCAGATGGCAAGAATTAAAGTTTCACTTCAGTTTAATGTGTCAATAGAATTTGGAAATTACGATCTGAACATGACACCATCTTCACCACATTGAAAATATCCCGTTAGTTACCCTACCTTGTGTCACTGCACCTAAAAGTCAGAAAGCCATGTAAAAGAGCACAAACTTCTGAAACCATAACAACTGTCGAGAACAGTCTTAAAAATGTAATACTGTTTTATTTGCTTCAAAAACATTTCAGCATTCTAAACATAAAAAAACCAAAAACAGAACAATGAAATATGTAAGCGCAGTATGTGTCTGACTGAACTCTGCAAACCTTTACTCCACCCTCACTTTAGTCAGTGAAGATTATGCCTACTACTGGTTTAAAAACTATCGAACTTAAGAAAAAACAAAAATAAAATATGAAACAAACCCATACACTTCTCATGCCAGCTGAACGCCTCAACAACTAAACGGCTTAATGCTATTTCACTATATACAAAAAAAAAAAGTTATTGTTTTTGTTTTTTGTTTAAGCTGAACTGACGCCCAATGTAGTGTAAATCTTTGTGTGCATGCTTTGGGCTTAGATGGCAAAACCTCAAAAAGATATTATAAGCCAGGGACGTTCTTAAACCCCGCAGGTACCAACAGCTCCAAAAGGACAGAAATAAAAAAAAATATGCACCATAAGAACGTGTCTAGTTTACAGATTCGATATGTACAGTTTACAACCCAGGATATTTTTTTCTTTCCAATCAACAACCATTATGAAACACCTTAAATAATAAAAAAAATTAAAGGAAAAAAATAAATGCTTGAAACATTTTTAAATGCTTTGTTACACCAACAGCAAAGTGCACAGAGTGAGGAGAACACCGGAGCGCCTGTCTGGTTTAAAAAGGTTTGGAAATATGTACAACTTTGATACAGTTTCAGAATGCTCGTTTTACACACACGGCTACATAATGTAAACCCAGTTACAACTCCAAGAGCATCGCTTTGAAACTGATGTCAGAACCAAATTTTTTTTGCAATTAGACCTAATAAGGGCAGTCAAACCATCGCGAGATGGCATCCAGGAGGTGGTTCCCCTACTCTATGATATTCACATGAACAGAATTTACAACTTCATTCGTCATCGTCGTCATCATCTTCTTCCTCTTCATCCTCCTCATCGTCGTCATCATCGTCATCCTCCTCTTTTTTCCGGGCCATCTTAGGAGCACTTTTAGGGCCATCAACCTTTCCTTTGGACTTGTAATCAGCAACATCCTTGGAGAAGAATACAAGTAAAAACATTAATACGTATCTCAATATCAGTGGTTGGTGACCATCAATTCTGTTAAAAGATAGTCGTGGATTTTTTTTTTTCTATTACCTTCTCATACTTTTCCTTCAGTTTCCCTGCCTTGGCGTTGTAGGGCTGCTTCTCGCTATCACTCAGGTTATTCCACATCTCACCAAGCTTTTTTGCAATATCACCAATGGAGATACCAGGATTTGTGGACTTTATTTTAGGACGGAATTCTGAGCAAAACAAGAAGAATCCAGAACTAGGGAGAAAATAAAAACATAGGTTAACGTCACTCTCCGCTATTCCAGCATCAACTCATACGGTTTTGCGAACAGCCAAGTGAACTTACGGTGGCCTCTTTGGTGCATTAGGGTCCTTCTTCTTCTTGCCCCCCTTAACTGGTCCAAAATCTTTCATTTCTCGGTCATATCTTACTTTGTCTGCTTTCGCCAAGTCATCGAACTTTGACTTCTCTTTTGCAGACATGATCTAATAAGAATATAATTTTTTTTAAATTTTAGTTACTTAAAATATGTAGTTTTTTTTATACAGACTGATCACTTTAACAAAACTACCGTACCTTCCATCTTTCAGAACATTTCTTTGAAAACTCTGAAAAGTTAACTGGTATTTCAGGACTCTTCTTCTTGTGTTCCTCACGACATGTCTGCACAAAGTAGGCATAAGCAGACATCTTGCCTTTTGGCTTCTTAGGGTCACCTTTAGCCATGTTGATTCTGAAAGAAACCAAAATATGCAAGCACACATTAGCATTTCATTAAAAAAAAAAACACCATACAAATATATATATATATGTAATGTGAGACAAATGTCAACATTTTCTCACCGATGGTGCAATACCACCTTTATACTGTAGGGGGCACTAATGTGTATATATAGGACAACATTCAGCCAGTAACCGACAAACTGAACCAAAAACAGTGAAGAAATGCCTCAAGAATCAAAATTAAGAATTTACACCCCAAAAAAAATATTTAAGACGAAAAAAATAAATATATATATATATATATATATATATATATATATATTGATTAGGGGAGAAAAAAATAAAATAAAAATTATATACATTTCTAAGGGCATGTAAGGAGTGAAAGACATATTTAATGTCTATACAGAACCATCTAAATTTACTGGGAATTTTCTATATTTTTTTTTTAACTAGAGAAATAAAAACAAAAGTGCATTTAAAAAAAAAAATTTAAATTAAAAAATTATAATTAATAGTATTGTAAATAAAATGTATTGGAAGATAAGATTGAAGAGAAGGGGGATTTGCCCGTGTCCCGCCATCTTTTCCTTTCTCCACACTCAAGGTCATAATATGGAGATAATAAAGCAGACTATATACAATTAGGAGGTACATGGACTAGTACGAGTGTAGTACTGGCGTGTGGAGAGGGCCGGTGAAGTTAGACACAGCCCCAGTCACTGCTGCACTGGGAGGGAAAACCACGACAGGTCACCAAGACACCAATAATTCATCTTCCATTTTGTGAAATGCTTCTTCATGAAAGAAAGTGCCCCTAAAATGTCGCCCTGGAGAGTGCCCGTCGGGTATTTTATTGAGGAGAGGGGTGTAGAGGGGGTAATTCGACATTATTGCCCGCTCGGCTGGTATATAGGCTGGCTATGGAGTATATAGAGAAGACTGGCTGTTCTTCGCTATGGGCGCTCGCTCTCTCCATTCACTAAAATGGCTTCTCTCTCTATGCATAGACACAAGGCAGCCTGCAATACACACACTGCACAAGCCACTGTACAGAATACAGAGCCCGATATCTCCGCGAAATAACCTCAGATCAAGCCGAATGAGGTGACGATGGAAAGAGCGGACTCTGCTCTATCAGAACTGGGGGTCCTTATAACTGGGGGTCCCCTTCAAAGATAAACACGAGACGGTTTTCGAGGCGCCCCCCCTCCCTCCTAGCTGAGGCTTAGCGCAATCCCCTGTATAACAAAGAGCCGTGTTCAGCCATTACAGGCGGCAGCGGGAGAGGGGGGACGGCGGCGAAAAAGTACAAAAACGGACGAACTCGGGCGAAAACAACGACAAAACCTACATGACTGGAGAGGGCACAGTCTGGACAAGCGGACGGGGTAGTTTTCTGGGCAATAGATACATTTTTCTGGGAACAGGGACAGGTTAAAGAGACGGAGGGAGCGTTTCTCCCCAGTCTCCACTACTCGTGTTATTGAAGGGAACACAGGGCACAGCTGCAGAGAAGGGGGATAACTAGAGGGGGCATCTAAGAGGGCATGGGCACAACACAGACGTTTTAGAGGGTCTGTAGGGAAGCTGGTAGTGCTGGATAGAGGGGTGACCTCCCTCCCCCCTCCTCCTCCTTCCTCTCAAGACAGAGAAACAACAAGGCAGAGGATGACAGGGACAGCCATGTTAATGCAGAGAACAGTGCCATGCAGCCACCCAGCTCGGAGTGCCAGCCAGCCACCACTTATTAACCCCTCCAACACCACCACACAAAGCTAATGACTACAACTACCCCCAATGGTACAGAATACTCCATACAAATAGAACACAGGACGTGTAAACTCCTCAGAAGAACAAGATTGCACAACAAACTGTGCCCACCGGGCAAAAAACGGGCCATTGGCAAAAAGACAACATTTCTCGTTGGCAGTACAGAACACATATATAAACATTTTTTAGCAAAAAAAGAAAAATAATGCAAACTGTACAATAATACAAGGAATAGACATGCGGGCACCGGGAGGGTAATACAGACACAGAAAGGAGAGGTGACCCGGGGTTAGGGGAGGTTGGCAGTGCCACCGGTGCAGGAAGGCGGCCGCTGCTGGACGTACCTGTATTGTTCGCTCTAGTGTGATCCTCCGTGTGCACGCCGCTCACTAATGCTGCCTCACAACCTCGCGCTAGCTTACTACGAGAACGCGCTGATTGGCTGGAGCACACTCCCCCGTTTAAAACAACCTCCCAACCCGGTCATTGGGCCGGAGCCTTATGAATACTAACCACGCCCACACTTCCCATTGGACGAGATTGAATTTACGTCATTCATTCAAAAAGATTACCCGCCTGGGGGATGCAGGCGCAATAGTGGAGTAGTATGTGTGTGGTTTCATATTGGAATATGTATGGGGAGACGTCACGCTGTGTGTACACTCGGTCACATTGTATCTATACACTAGATGCGGTGTATTCATATTCACAGCACCAGCGCCACTTACAGCTGTTGTCATGCACAGTACAGTTATTTGCATGTGACAGTCTATGGAGATGAGAGCCCAATATTACATTAGGTCCTTTCTCTGCGGGTTGGAGTTTACATTGTTAGTTACACATGGAGGGACGGTTCTCACCCACTGTACACAAGGACGGACGTTGTTTACCTTGTAAGTAAATTAGCCACGTGGTTGGGGTCGCACATCGCACTTGTGGCTCTCTTGCTGTTGTATAGCCACAACTCCCAGCATGCCCTGAATGCCTGCATTTGCCATAGCATGCTGATGAGAGTTGTAGTTTCACAAGGAAGTTGCAGATCATTGGAGGATCAGAGCAGAGGAAAGTGATATTATATTATCTTCAAACATTGCAATGAAAATATGCGTGCCTCTGAATGGGATATAAAGTAAAGTCCTACATTTCGACAATTAAATCCCTAACAGTGCGGAAAACTGTTCATCCAATGTGATTCCAGAACAATCTGATCTCACCAAATGAAGTCTTTTGAATTCTTAGGAAAATCTTCATTTTGTATACTGCGATTGTGAATTGTCATTGTTTGTTGCGGTTGTTATGATCATTTGTCAGTTTATGGGACAATTGTACATCAAATAAAATTGAATTCTATATATCTTTCTAAATAGTTATATCTCTGGTCAGCGTCATTTATTACCTTTACATTTTGAGGCACATCCTTTTTACTGTTTAAAGGGGATCTGTTAGATCATTCCTTGCTATATTTTATTTGCTTCATATACAGGATGTAATGTATACAAAAAGGAAGGGGGGTTCAAGGTTCATATGAAATTCACCCAGTAGAGAGCAATATGTCTAATACCTATACACTGGTCACACCACAATCCTAAATACAAATACATTAGTTATCGTCATATCGGCCCTACTAGAAGATATTGGAAGTGGTCCTCATGCCGTTGTTACAAAGAACGCGCATATGCTAAGGACACCAGCAATTTACAGCCTGCCCAATCTCAGTACTTTCTTTACTGATTCTATTCTTCAATATGTAACTGTAGAGAGTTAGTGTATGTTCCCACAGGCAGGAGACGCTGCGGATTATCTGCAGCAGAAAATCTGCAGCGGAATCACGAAAAAAACGAAGGTGATGGAAACGGAAACCTCTGGTTCTGACGGAAACCTCAGACGGAATGTCAGAATGGGACCCCAATGCAGATGTGAACGAAGCCTTATCCACTCCGTGTGCGCATACCCTAAGACTACAATCACACGTTGCTTATTTTGCTGCGGAAAATACGCAGTAAAACCACTGGAAACTGCAAGAAATTTGCAGGAAAAAAACGCCCCTGAAGGAGCATATTTTAATGTATTTTTCGGTGCGTTTTTTTACGTTTGCAGTGTAAAATGGCAGACAGAAACCCTGTGTGAATCAGGCCTTAAAGTGATGACCTGCATACACACAACATACATACTTCCATTTTTCCCTTGATCAAGGGCCACATTTCATCGGCATGTACATTACAGACTGTTAGCACTTGTATTCCTGAATTTAATAAGCCATCTTTGTTTTACTGGGTCCTCGGATGAGTAACTCATTGCAGGGGTCCTGTCATAGAAGAATCCTGAAGCCGAACACTGGTCTATGCAGAGTACAAGCAGCATTACACGTTGACCCCTGGGGTATTTTTAAAGGGGCCGTTGTATTCCAATTGGTAAAGCAGAAAACATTATGGGTCTTGCAACTGATTTCGTAATTAAATTGTGTCTTGGCAAAGGGTCTCTGCTTTAATTTAGGCCATTTTACAGAATATACTGTCATTTGACAGTAATACAATAACATAAAATACCATAAAAAAGCCTGATATCACTACACAATATAAGTTTTACATTGGCAAAAAAAGAATATGTATGTGTGTATATATATATATATATATACACACCTACATAAGAGCCTCCATGCTATGATCCTGGGCTTATTATTGATTCGTTTTGGTATATTTTGTGTGTGGTTTCACAATAAATAGTCTTTAATAGGACGGTAGTTTTCCTATAAATATAGCTGTAGCGAAAGCGACTAAAATAGATAACACAAAGGTACAAGGAGCCTCTGTTAATCTGTAGGCAACATAAATCTCAGACAGAAACAATACAAATACCATAAGTAGCGCTGCTCTGTCTTGTTTACTTCTGTCTCAGAGACGGTCTAGCAAAAGTTTTCACACATCAAGGATATGCACATCTGAATGTAGCATAATAAAATGCTATTTAAAGCGCTTGTCTTATGACGTTGATGGCATATTGCTAAAGGTACCGACATGGGCCACGTAAATGAGCGCCGATCAATGAGACAGCTCGTTGATCAGCACTAATTTTTTCTCCTATCACACGGAGCAATAATTGGATATGTATAGGTACAAGCGCTTGTTAGTATGATCGCTCGTCCCAATACATTTCCATCATGTCGGCAACACATCTCCTTGATTACACAGGGAAATTTGCTGCCGACAACAATGATTTTTAATTCTGTATAAAAGAGCAGATCAACTGATGAATGAGCTCGTTCATTGGCTGATCTTTGCCCTTGTTACACAGGGCAATGATCGGGAACAATCGATCATATAAACGCTCGTTTGCCCGATCATTGGCCCGTGTAATAGGGCCTTTAGATATACCATCAACGTCCGATCGTTGTGGGTCCAAACGTTGTGACTCACGCTGATTGCAAGAATAAAGTGGCAGCAACCCCATGGTAGCGCTTTGCCACTTCGTCTCCTTTTAGCTGCGATTGGCTTTTTCTGGAGGCCACATGGTCACCCATAGGCTGAACAATACAATGCAATATGCCACCAATGTCATGAGGCAACCCTTCCACATCACATTCGAGCATCCTGTTCAAACGTAAGTTTGGGGGGGGGTCCCCTTTTCAATCAGATCCATTTAGAGATCCATAGGTTTTCACTGGGCCTGTCCTATTGTCTGTCCTGTTTTAAAAAACTGGTTCCTGACAGATCTAATTTTTATACAATGCTAGTCTATAGCAACAAGATGCTGCATGATATGCAGTTTTCTAGCGTAGAAAAGTCGCAAAAGGGAAAAATTGCAACTTTTTTCGTTTCTACCGCTCACAGAACTTTTCTTAGCGAAAGGGTGCGTGGCCACCGTGGGATGACTCATTTACTACAATTTATGCCAGAAGCTGGCGCAAGTTATAGCAGAAATCTATGCTTTCAATTATTGCGTGTTTTCTATTCCATCTCTTGGCCGATAACATGTCAGAGACATTTGGACATATTCTGTGAAGAAAAGTGGTCACATAATAGACTTATAGACAATAATAGACATAATAGACAGAGCATTGCAATATTGCCTCTGTTTACTGCTGTTTTTACGAAGTTCACTGTGCGGTATGAATAACATCGTAACTTTTTCTGTGGGTCGCTACAATTACAGCAAAACTAAATTGATGTAGTTTTTTTTATCTTTGCCCAATAAAAAACTTTTTTAAGAAAATATTTTTTTTTGTATTGCTGCATTCAAGACCCCTAACATTTTTATTTTATTCTGTCAACGAAGCTCTATGAGGGTCTGTTTTTTATGGGACGAGTTGTAGTTTTTCATTGGTACCATTTTGGGGTACAAACTAATTTTTTTATCACTTTTTATTTGTTTTTTGGGAGGCGGGATGATAAAAAAAAACAGCAATTATGGGATTGTTTTTCAGTCTTCTTTTACTGTGTTCACAGTGTGGGGGAAAAAATGTGTGTCATTTCATTGTACAGGTAGTTACAAATGCAACGATGCCAAATATGTATAGTTCCTTTTTATTTGTACACTTTTTCCAAAAGAAAGGACTTTGCACGGGGAAAAAGGGCGATTTATTTATTTTTATATTTTGCCAAACTTTTATTTACAATTTTTATTTTTTAGTCACATGATGAGACTTGAACATATGAACTCCTGGTCCATTGTACTTCTGTATTGCAATGTATTATATGTGTCAGTTCCAGAGCCCACCTCATCACAGACCCTTAAGGCCCTGTTCACACTGAGTATTTTGACGAGTTTTTTGTTCACAAAACTCGTCAAAAACCGGCCCAAAATGCCTCCCATTGATTTGGTAAAACCGCCTCGCGGGAGAAAGAAGGGACATGCCCTATCTTCGCGCGGTTACGCCTCTGACCTCCCATTGACATCAATGGGAGGCAGAGAAAACATATTTCGCTGAGTTTTTTGCCAGTTGCACTCAATGGGCGCGAATGAAAAACGCAGCGAAAATCTCGGCAAATGGCGTGCAGGAAGGTAAAAATCTGCCTCAAAATCCCAAACGGAATTTCAAGGCAGAATTTTCCTCCTGCAAAAAACTCTGTGGGAACACAGCCTAATAGTACGGCAGCTCGCGTTAACCAAGTTCGAGCCACAATGTACTATTACGGCGCATTGCGGCAAGGGGTTAATGACAGGTCTCGGGAGTGAGCGTACAAACATGGATGTTTGAAAGTTGCGTGTAATTTTAGTTCTCTATAACATATAATGGAAGCCACTTGTGGTTTATTTTATTCCCTATGGGAAAAATTGCATACAACTGTCCTGAGAATCGGGAAAACATAGAATGAAAATGAAATGAAATCCTATGCGACTCCTATTTAAAATGTAATGAAATTTTAGTGGCATGACATTTTTGTTGAATCATATTGATTAAGAAAGTTACAGTGCAGGACTAGAATTTGTCTCATATTTATATACGGTTTGTTAAAATGTAGTCCCTGAGCATTGATCTTGGGGACTGCTCCTGCAGGGGGCAGCGCTTATTTACTAATGCCTTGTCCAAGTGTCTATATATGTGGACATAAGACAAAAGGTGACTAAACAAAAACCTCAACTGCTGTCACTTCTTTATATATGAGCATGGTTCATAAGATGAACTTTTCACATAAAACACCACAAAAACACCACAAAAACACCATAGATAGGGCTGCTGCAATTGGGAGACCATGATAGACATGATATTTTTGTCACCGATACCTCCTACAGTAGTTTAACAGAATCAGACAGTCTCAAGTCTATGGGGACGATCCTAATGTCTCCCGAGAACAGGGATCGGACAAAATTAATTTTCACCTCTGATATTTTGTTTCTCCCAAGTTGGAAAAAATCGTCAGCCGCTTATCTCCCTCCCTCTGTGGTAATTACGTGCCTGTTTGGCCGAGCAGAACGTCCATGTTCATGCAGCAATGAGTGCAACTGATGTTGTACATTTTAGTTTTAAAACCCCAACATCAAGCATTGATATTTTTGTGACATATTTTCCTATTGACTTCAATGAGAAAAATGCCTTCATTTTCTAATTATAGCAGTTCATAGGCAATAAAGCTCTGTTCACATTTGCGTCTGAGGCTCCGTTAGAAGCCTTCGTCGCAGATCTAGTCAGAAATGCCGGACAACATAGCGCACCATGCTGCACTATTTTGTCCGGTAACACGACGGACACCAGGATAGAAACCCGACAAAACCAATTCAAGTTAATGTATTCCATTGGGCACCGTTGGTTTCCATCCTGCAGCGGATCCGTCGCGTCCGGTGTTTTGTTGTTCTGCTCCAACGATGAAGCAGAACAATGGAAAACCAGAATGCAGATATAAACTAAGCCTAAGGGCCTGTTCACATCAGCGTTGCCCTACTGTTGAGGGGTTCCGTCTGAGGTTTCCGTCGGGTTAACCCCTCAACGGAAAGGCAAACGGAAACCTCAGCTTCCGGTTGCATCACCATTGATATCAATGGTGACGGAAACGTTGCTAAAGGTTTCCGTTTGTCACCAATGTGACAGGGTTCCGTTGTTCTTGATTGAACCAATAGCGCAGTCGACAGAAACCTCAGACGGAACCCCTCAACGGCAGGGCAACGGTGATGTGAACAGGCCCTAAGATGTTCTTTTTGGCTAGAAAAAACTTGGCCATTAAACCCTCCACAACCTTAGACACCGGAGAAGCATACATTAACTCTTTCACTCCCCTAGACGACCAGGGGTTTGTTTTTATATTCTTGGTTGTAATAGTGTGGGCATTCCTGAACTGGATTTCTCATCTGAGTGTGAACCCAGACTATGGACTGCGAAGTAAAGCAAGAACTGTGGTGATAAACGTTGCAACAGTCATTTGTAATACATAAAGGATTGAGGCTTCAGTATTTTGTTGGGTCAACAAGAAACTCATATTTTGCACTTGTCATAGATGCAGTTTTCAAGTAGACCCTCAAGTGCAGATGGAGAATACGGATGAAGTGGAGGAATTATTTATTGTTCTCTACTCACAAGGTGTATCTGTAGGATTAATTGCCTCTGCTCCAAGTATTCTCTACATTACAGAGTGCTCGCCGTGTTGCAGGCTGTTTTTATCCCATGACAGTGTCATATATGATAAAATATTACTCCCACACATTCAGGCGGCTGGCTCAGCACTTTGATGCAATTTCTAAATTTATTTCCAGACAAGTGAGAAGAGCAGATCTGATTTAGGTTTTTAGAAGAGCTGAAATCTATTTTAATCTCATGAGGCAGAGAACAATCGTTGCGACAGTATCCATCTTCTAATCTGTACAAGCCGGGCCTGGTAAGGATGGAGTGTAATTTATTAAATGGATTGGCCACTTTCTAAAATATACCTGACAAATACCTAAGGCCGGGCATTTGTTGCATTTTTAGCAAGCATTTTTTTTTTTTGCTTTGTTAGATAAACTTCCATGCCCCCTTTTGGGAGTTCATCAACCAAAACAAAATAAGAATGCTAAAAACACAACAAAAATGCAGTGTTCTGCTTTAAAAGGGGTTTCTAGTGAGAAGAAATTGATTGCCTATTCTCAGAATACGCCATTAATATCTGATTGGTGGGGGTCCAACTCCCAGCACCCTCGCCTTTTAGCTGCTTTGAAGGGGCCACGGCGCTCATGCGTGTGCTGCTTCCCATCCTTCCTTACCTGCTCGCCGTAACACTTGTAGCAGTGGTTCATAGTATTACAGCTTTCTACCATTCAAGTGAACCACTGCTACAAGTGTGTCGGTGATCCATAGTACGGAGCAGGTGAGGAATGACGGGAAAGTATGAAACAGCTTCAAAACAGCGAATTGGCAGGGTTGCCAAAACTTAGACCCCCACCGATCAGATATTGATGGCCTATCCTCATTAATTTCTTCTCACTGGAAAACCTGTTTAAAAGACATATTTGTAACATGCGCTGCAGGACGGGGGGCACGTAAATAATTGCATCAACAGTATAAGTTTGCCCACGTGCAAGAAAAGAACGCTATGGACGCAGTGGTCGATTACTGTTTAGATGCACCCCCATTCCGCAGCGCATGTAACGGATCAGGCAGGGGAAGCACAACTTAAGAAAACATGTTAGGGGTAAGTCTCATAACTTTTTATTTAAAAGGCATAAAACATGTTTGTTTTAGAAGGTGCTAACTCCTTTACATGTTTTCAATATACTTATATGTAAAGTGTAACTAAACGTTCGACAAACTTCAGACATGTCATAGTAACATGTCAGAAGTTTTGATTGGTGGGAGTCTCAGTGCTCGGACCCCCACCAATCGCTAAAACAAAGCGGCAGAAGCGCTCCTGTGAGTGATCAGCCGCTTCGTTTCTGATTGGCCTTTTCCAGAAATCAATGTATCAGACTACGGGCTCAATAGAAAGTCTATGAGCCCGTACTCCGATACATCTGCTTTCCGGAAAAAGCCGAACAGAAACGAAGCAGCTGAGCGCTCACACGAGCCCTTCTGGTGCTTCGTTTTAGCGATCGGTGGGAGTCTCAGTGCTCAGACCCCCACCAATCCAAACTTCTGACATGTCACTATGACATGTCAGAAGTTTTTAGAAAGTTTAGTTACCCTTTAAGTTAGAGGGAGAACGTTGTTTTCGGTTTTCGAATTACAAATCGTTAGGTAATTATTAAAAGACTACTAACGTTTAATCTAAATAAACCTAAAATAACTGAGCACACAAGGGGTAATATACTTGTTGTGGCTAAAGGAAAATGCCACCTTTTCTTATCTTTCAACAAGTCATGGTAACATATCAGAAAATATCATTGGTGGTGTCATGAGCTTGGACCTCCAACAATTGCCAAAATAAAGGGGCAGCAGAGTCTCCGCCACATCACTTTCTTGGAGGCGCCTATGCATAAGACAGTGCCACTGAAATCAATGGTGTTTGGGGAACCCAACTTCTGTTAATCTACACCCAGTGCTAAAGAGATTCAGGAGCTTCACTTAAGGCCCTTTTAACTGGTCAATTATCAAACAAACGTGCGTTCACAGAACGCCCGTACATGATAATTGGCCTGTGTAAACAGTTCAACGATCAGTCAAAGAACGGACAAACGCTAGTTTATTAGCTGATCGTATCATTTTAAATACTGAAAATATCATAGTTGTTGGTAGCACATCTCCCTGTGTAAACAGGAAGATATGCTGCCGACATGATAATAATGTATGGGGATGAGACATCAGGGTAAGGAGCGCTCGTCCCTATACTACTCCCTAATAATACTCCCCATAATCGTCCCCATAAGGGTATGTTCACATGATTAACAAAATAAGTCTGAAAATATGGAGCTGTTTTCAAGGGAAAATAGCTCCTGATTTTATGACCTTTTTTGAGCAACTCTCGTTTTTCGCTGCGGTTTTCGCTGCGTTTTTTACGGCCGTTTTTGGAGCTGTTTTCAATAGAGTCTATGAGAAAACGGCTCCAAAAATGTCCCAAGAAGTGTCCTGCACTTTTTTTGACGAGCCGTCATTGTACGTGCCGTATTTTGACAGCAAGGCGTAAAATGACAGCTCGTCTGCACAGAACATCGTAAGACCTATTGCAGGCAATGGGCAGATGTTTGCCGATGTATTGGAGCCGTTTTTTCAGGCCTAATTCGAGACGTAAAACGCCTCCATTACGTCTGAAAAGAAGTCGTGTGCACATACCCTAATACTCCCGGCGCCCTTGCCGTTTAGCTGTTTCATGCGAGTGCTGCTTTCCCTTCATTCCTTACCTGCTCGTACTGTAAATCACAGACGCACATGTGATGTGATAATAATGTATGGGGACGAGAGATCAAAGTAAGGAACGCTCACCCCCATACTAGCTCCTTGTGAAAGAACCAAACAAGTGCTAATCAACGAGCTGTCTCCTTGATCGGCGCTTGTTTACACAGCCCGGGTCGGGCCGTGTAAAAAAGTACCTTTAGTTCCGAATATCTTTGGTAGTCCCAGGTCATTGACTTCCAGCAACATTTTTTTTATATCTTTAGAACATATCAGAAGATAAGTAACAGTGGAATTCCCTTTCAAACTGGAATATTTACTGTCTTCCATTTCTTTGTCTACTTACCTATAGGTAATCCCTTATACCAACAGCTCCTCCCACATTTTTCCTTTATGTCTTGACAAACCAAACTATTTGCTCAGTCATACCCACTGAACCCAATTCTGAGAAGCTGAAACCAAGCCTTCACTCCTGACTTGCATATTAAGAGTCGACTATTGTTTCTCCTTCAACAGGCCTCATCTTCCACTGGGTTATGTACAGCGCGATTTAAATACCCCATTCTGAAATACTTACCGATCACAAATTTGAAAAGGATTGGGGATCCGTTCCGGTATAGTACAGAACAGTCCCCTTTTCTGTGCTTCTAGCGTGCACTGGTATAAGAAGGGCACCTACTAATTCCCCCACCCAAAATGCTAAAATTACACCAGACAACAAGGTTTGGCGAAAAAGATGGTGGCGAGTGACATCCATTTTATTTTATATACCTTATCACATGGGCATACAACTTGAGGAGTCTGGCCCAAATTGCGCCACCGCCACCAACAGCCGAGCAAAGGCCTGCACCTGCCTGACCGTGACCTATTTGAGGACCAACCGCACAGCCATGTCCTCGTCCACTGACATTTGGCCAGCCTATCCATCTATCTATCTATCTATCTATCTATCTATCTATCTATCTATCTATCTATCTATCTATCTATCTATCTATCTATCTCGTATCTATCTCGTATCTATCTCGTATCTATCTATCTATCTATCTATCTATCTTTCCTATATCTATATTATATCTATCCTATATTTATCTATCTATTGATCTATCAGCTATTTAAAAAAATGATCTATCTCTATCTACCTATCTATCTCATATCTATCTATCTATCTATCTATCTATCTATCTATCTATCTATCTATCTATCTCATATCTATCTCATATCTATCTATCTATCTATCTATCTATCTATCTTTCTATCTCATATCTATCTTTCTATCTCATATCTATCTTTCTATCTCATATCTATCTATCTATCTATCTATCTATCTATCTATCTATCTATCTCATATCTATCTATCTCATATCTATCTATCTATCTCATATCTATCTATCTATCTATCTATCTATCTATCTATCTATCTATCTATCTATCTATCTATCTATCTATCTATCTATCTATCTATCTATCTATCTATCTATCTATCTATCTATCTATCTATCTCATATCTATCTATCTATCTATCTCATATCTATCTATCTATCTATCTCATATCTATCTATCTATCTATCTATCTATCTATCTATCTATCTATCTATCTATCTATCTATCTATCTATCTATCTATCTATCTATCATGGTTCAGAAGACTGAACAGCCATGAATATATTGTAAAATTACCGATTTACCTTTTATTTTGATTGAATTCGTAAAGTGTGAAAAGGAAAAGTTTCCAAACCATTGCCCTGATTGGCAAGTATTACCTATTCACCATTCATAGCCTACTTTTCCTTTATATACTCTATTGAAGGGTGACACATTTCAGTGAGAAAGGTTTACCAATTGTTATTTCTATGTAGGCTAACTTACATAAAGAGTTAGTGTGATCAAGGTGTGAAAAGGAAACAGAGGCTGGACAATAGGAGCCTGAAATACATTCATCTGTAGATCGCTGTCAGACGAAACATATTTCCACTCCCAGACAGTGAATAGACATGTAAATAGAAAGTACATTCAGACCAAGCTGTGCAGGACTGCAAATGTTAGACATTACAATATTTTATATAAATACCTGTGTAACCAATATCATTGTAAATCATGACCGTGAAAGAGTAAGTAAACAGTAAAGGCCCTTTTACACGGGCCAATTATGAGGCAAACGAGCGTTCACAGAATGCTCGTTCCCTATCATTGCCCTGCGTAAACAGGGCAATGATCAGCCGATGAACGCTCCTTCATCTACTGGTTGTATTGTTTGTGCAGCCAAAAATATTATCGTGTTTAAACAGGGAGACGCGCTGCCAACATGATAGAAATCTATGGTGATGAGCGATCGTAGTAACGAGCAGCTCGTTCCCATTCATAGCTCCGTGTGAAAGGAGAAAAAACGAACACCTATCAACAAGCTGTCTCGTAGATCGGCGCTCGTTTACACGACCCACATCGGGCCGTGTAAGAAGACTCTTAAGTCATAAAAAGGTATAATATCTTAAAAAAATATTTATGTTTAATATGATATTCAATTATATTTTTACATACTGGATTTTGTTATTATGCATCAAAACTGCATGGTAATGTTGGCAGTTAATGCCACAGTTGTCAGAGATACATAATTTTTTATGTAGTATGTAATATAATTTTTAACAAAACACTTCAATATGCCAGGAATGGTATGATTATAGGATAAGGTGCCATAAATCCATCTTCTCTGCTGCTTGGAAGTCACAGAATTTTCTAAAATGAGTCTTTTTTTTTTTTAAATAAAGTCTTCTATGTTAAAAAAAAACAAAACAATTAGATGGCTAGGGCATGCTTCAATAAAGGATGTCAATGGGGCTTTAACCCGTTAGTGACCGGCCCATCGTGTTTCTACGTCGATCACTAACGGGCCTTATTCCGATGCCATAGACTTTTTACGTCGCGGCATCAGAATAAGTTTACAGAGCAGGGAGCTGTCAAATCTCCCTGCTCTCAGCTGCCAGAGGCAGCTGAGGGCTGGGAGCGTCCCTGCTCTGCCGGGTGAGATCGATATTAGTATCGATCTCACCCGTTTAACCCCTCAGATGCGGTGCTCAATAGCGAGCACCGCATCTGAGTGGTTTTGGAGAGAGTGAGGGAGCTCCCTCTCTCCCCCACCGACACCCGGCGATACGATCGCCGAGTGTCTGTGTCTCTAATGGCAGCCGGGGGCCTAATAAAGGCCCTCAGGTCTGCCTGGAGTGAATGCCTGCTAGATCATGCCGCAGGCATGACCTAGCAGATGCCTATCCGTTTTAAACGGACAGGCAGTAATACACTCCAATACAAAATTATTGCAGTGTATTATAAATGCGATCGCAGAATCGCATATTATAGTCCCCTAGTGGGACTAGTAAAAAAGTGAAAAAAAAGTTTAATAAAGTTAATTTTAAAAAAATGTTGGAAAAAAATGAAAAACCCAGCTTTTCCCCTTACAAAATGCTTTACTATTAAAAAAACAAAAGTTAAAAAGTTACACATATTTGGTATCGCCGCGTCCGTAACGACCCCGACTATAAATCTATTACATTATTTAACCCGCACGGTGAGCGCCGTAAAAATTTTTAATAAAAAACTATGGAAAAATTGCTGTTTTCTGTGAATACTGACTTTAAAAAAATGTGATAAAAAGTGATCAAAAAGTCGCATCTACTCCAAAATGGTACCAATAAAAACTACAAGTTTTCCCGCAAAAAAAAAGCCCTCACACAACTGCATCGGCGAAAAAATAAAAACGTTACGGCTCTTCAAATATGGAGACACAAAAACAAATAATTTTGAAAAAAAAGCGTTTTTACTGTGTAAAAGTAGTAAAACATACAAAAACTATACAAATGTGGTATCGTTGCAATCATAACAACCCGCTGAATAAAGTTATTGTGTTATTTATATCACACGGTAAACGGCGTAGATTTAAGACGCGAAAAAGAGTGGCAAAATTTCAGGGTTTTTTCTATTTCCCCCCAAATAAAAGTTAATAAAAGTTAATCAATAAATATGTCCCCCAAAATGGTGCTATTAAAAAATACAACTTGTCCCGCAAAAAACAAGACCTTATACAGCTATGTCGACGCAAAAATAAAAAGGTTATAGCTCTTGGAATGCGACGATGGAAAAACTTAAAAAATGGCCTGGTCATTAAAGGGAATGTGTTGCCAGAAAAACATGTTTTTTTAAAAAAAATTAAACATTTAGTGTGTGGGTGGTTAAACATTGTTCAAATTTTTTTTATTTTTTTGCACGAGTCCAGGAAATATTATAAATTATTTCTAATTTATAATACTACCCATTTTTGGTCACTAGATGGAGCTGTTCCCAAAATTGCAGCATTGCAACATTGGGTTAAAAGCCCTCGCTCTAGTGAGCTCTCAGCATCCCCCCCTCCTTTATCCTGGCTAGTGCCGGGATAAACGAGGGGTTTGAACGGTGTAACCTCCTACACTGTGTGTCGCCATTTTTTGAGCTAACCCACAGTGTAGTAGGTTTACATACAGTAGTAAACACACACAAACACGAACATACATTGAAATCTCTTACCTGCTCCTGCCGCCGCGGCTCCCTCCGGCCCGTCCGCTCCGTTTGCTGCCGCTGGTGCAAGTGCAGAAATCCGGAAGCCGCGACCGGAAGTAGTAATATTACTGTCCGGCCGCGACTTCCGGTCCACAGGAAAATGGCGCCGGACGGCGCCAATTTCGAATAGGACTGTGTGGGAGCGGCGCATGCGCAGTTCCCACACAGACGCCGTACACTGCAGTCAATGGGACGGGAGCCGTTCGCAGTCCCTATGGGACTGTGGCTGCCGTATTCCATGTCTGTATGTGTCGTTAATCGACACACACAGAAATGGAACAAAAAATGGCAGCCCCCATAGGGAAGAAAAAGTGTAAAAATAAGAAAAAGTAAAACACAAACACACAAATAAATATAAAAGTTTTAATAAAGCACTAACATCTTTAACATATAAAAAAATAATTTCTGATGACACTGTTCCTTTAAGGTCTAAAATAGGCTGGTCATTAAGGGGTTAAAGGGATTATCTAAAAAAAAAAACACAAAAAAAAAACAACCCCTGTTCATATGGTCTATTAGGGAATATGGAATAAAGGGGTTTTTACATTAGGCAATTATCGGGCAAACGAGTGTTCATAGAACGCTCGTTGTCGATAATTGCCCTTTGTAAACAGGGCAGCGATCAGCAGATGAACGAGCAAACGCTCGATTATCTGCTGGTCATATAGTTTTAAAAAAGTAAAATATTATCATTGTCGGCAGCACATCTCGTTCATCTCCTGATTGTATCGTTTTAAAAAATTTAAATATTAGCATTGTCGGCAGCACATCTCCCTGTGTAAACGGGAGACGCGCTGCTGACATGATAATAATGTATGGAGACGAGCGATCGGAGTAACGATCGCTCGTCCCCATACTAGCAGCTTGTGACAGGAGCAAACGAGCGTCAAAATTGGCCTACTTGTAGTTGTAATGGCACCATTTATTGTACCATATAATGTACATATAATTTACTGGGAAACTGAAGATAAATTCATTGTTTTTGTAGAATGGCAAAAAAACGTGATTCCTCCATTGTGTTTTGGGTTTTGTTTTTACGGCGTTCACCGAGCAGTACATATTACATGTTAAATGTATTCTGTGGGTCAATACGATTAAGGAGATACCAAATTTTTTATAGTTAGTTTTTTTTACCACTTTTACAAAAAACAACAACAATTAGTTAAAAAAAAGTATTTGTTCCGCTCTATGCTCACCCTTCCTGGCTATAGCGTAAGTGTACTTCAAACGATGGGAAGGGGTTAAAGTGATGTTCATTAATTTGAGCCAGTTCAGTCATAAACATAAATGAACAATTTTACAGTTCCCCAAAAATTCAGCCTTCTGCTTGTAAGTGGCCTATAAAAATATATCCGTCACAATCTGTTTTTCTATATAATTCAGGGCTGGGGAGTCTGAGTCGGGCTCAGTTTTTGGTCGAGTCGGAGTTGAAGTTGTTGGAAATGCACCAACTCCAACTCTGGCTTCAAAATAAAAATATCAAATATTATATACTAGAAAAAGTATCCGGCGTTGCCCGGGTACTTTTTGAGATACAGCTGCTTTGTGTTCTGTGTACAGAGCAGCTTTTTCAAGCGCTGAAACCTGTATCTGTCAGGTCATCGGCGCTGACGGGTTCAGTGTCAGTGGGTCCTGCGTGTCGATTGAGCTGTTACCGATTACATCTAAGTTCATAACTTAGATGCGATCGATATCAGGTGGATCAGACAAGCTGACAATGAACTCGTCAGTTCCACTGATCTGACGGATTGAGGTCTTAGCGCAAGATACAGCTGCTCTGTATACAGGCTACAAAGCAGCTGTATTTCAAAAAGTAAAAATAATTTTTAATAAAAAGTATTTAGAAAGTTGCACCAAACACACTGATAAATGGCCTGATGAAGACGCAATTCCTGCATCGAAACGCGTAGCCTACCTTCAATAAACACCCCAATTGTTACTAAGCAGCGCCTCACATTGGTGCCCCTTTTTTTCTACCTTCCCACAAACACACTGATAGACATTTTATTAAAAAAAACAACGATTTCAAAAGGTGTCCATAGCCTTGAACCCGTTAGTGACTGCCCCATAGTGTTTTTACGGCGGCCAATAACGGGCTTTATTCCGATGCAATAGCTTTTTTACGGCGCTGAATCGGAATAAGTAAACAGATCAGGGAGCTGTCAAATGTCACTGCTCTCAGCTACCAGAGGTAGCTGAGGGCTGGGGGCGTCCCTGCTCTAACGGGTGAGATCGATATTAGTATCGATCTCACACGTTTAATCCCTCAGTTGCGGCGCTCAATAGCGAGCGCCGCAACTGAGTTGTTTTGGAGAGAGGGAGGGAGCTCCCTCTCATCCCACTGACACCCGGCGATAAGATCGCCGAGTTTCTGTGTCTCCGATGGCAGCCGGGGGCCTAATAAAGGCCCCCAGGTCTGCCTGCTAGGTCATGCCTCTGGCGGACAGGCATAATACACTGCAATACAGAAGTATTGCAGTGTATTATAAATGTGATCGGATAATCGCATAGTGAAGTCCCCTAGTGGGACTAGTAAAAAAAAAAGTTTAATAAAAAGTGAAAAAAACAAAAAAGTGAAAAAAATATGAAAAACCCACTTTTCCCCCTTACAAACTGCTTTATTATTAAAAAATAAAGTAAAATAGTTACACACATTTGGTATCGCCGCGTCCGTAACAACCCCAACTATAAAGCTATTACATCATTTAACCCGCACAGTGAACATCGTAAAAAATAAAATAAAAAACCATGCAAAAATTGCTGTTTTCTTTGAATCCAGCCTTAAAGTTTAGCTAAATGTTCGACAAACTTCTAACATGTCATAGTGACATGTCAGAAGTTTGTATTTGTGGGGGTCCAAGCACGGAGACCCCCACCAATCGCTAGAACGAAGCAGCTGAAGCGTTCGTGTGAGCGCTCAGCTGCTTCGTTGCTGTTCGGCTTTTTCCGGAAATAAATGTATCGTGTACGGGCTCATAGGCTTTCTATTGAGTCCGTACACCGGCTATTTCCGGAAATAAATTTGTCGTTGTACGGACTCAATAGAAAGCCTATGAGCCCGTACACCGATACATTTATTTCACACGAACGCTTCAGCTGCTTCGTTCTAGCGATTGGTGGGGGTCTCCGTGCCCCACCAATGCAAACTTCTGACATGTCAGAAGTTTGCTGAACGTTTAGCTACACTTTAAAAAAAATGTGATAAAAAGTGACCAAAAAGTCGCATCTACTCCAAAATGGTACTGATAAAAACTAAAAGTCGTCCCCCAAAAAAAGCCCTCATACAATTGCATCGGCGAAAAAATGTAAAAGTTATGGCTCTACAAATATGGAGACACAAAAAAAAAAAATTTTGAGAAAAAAGTGTTTTTACTGTGTAAAAGTAGTAAAACATACAAAAACTATACGTCCTGGCTGGTAGTGATGTCTATTCACTGTCAGGATACTTGAGTAACTTTAATGTGTGTTTGTGGCTGCACATAGTGATCTAATAAAATCACTATGTGCAGAATAAATGAATGGGGAGAAGTGTATGACGCTGATTGGTCACTGATTGGTCAGCGTCATACACTTCTCTCCACAACACTCACTTGGTCAAAAAGTAATACACGCCCAGTTGTCCATTAAGAAAGTCATTAGCATAAAGCTAATATAGGTCATAACTCCGTAAAAAATGATCGTTTTTCTAAATAAAAAAACACTGCTGTAATCTACATTACAGCACCGATCACATTATGTACAAGATAGGGCACTTATAATCTGGTGACAGAGACTCTTTAAAGGGAACCTGTCATCAATATATGACTTATTAAACCAGCAATACCTGGTGGTAGTGGGTGAAAAAAATAATTTTCCTATAGTACCTGTACCTTTAGGCCTCATGCACACGACCGTAAAAAACCTCAGTTTTTGCGGACCGCAATTGCGGTCCGCAAAAACGGACCCATTCACTTTCATTGAACGCGGACACCTTTCCGTAGCACTACGGAAGGGTGTCCGTGCCGTGGAAATGTTCCGAAAATTATGGAACATGTCTGTTCTTTTTCGCGCAGCCGCCATCATTATGACACTCTGTTTGTATGTTTGTAGCACGTGGTGCTTTTCTGTTTTCATTCACGGTTTATACTGCTGCGGAAGTGCTGGGCGTGATTTTCACGCACCCATTGACTTCAATGGGTGCGTGATGCGCGAACAATGCACAAATATCGGACATGTCGTGAGTTTTACGCAGCGGACACACGCTGCGTGAAAATCACTGACAGTCTGCACGGCCCCATAGAGTAACATAGGTCCGTGCGAGGCGCGGGAAAATCACGCGCGTTGCACGGATGTATTACACGTTCGTCTGAATAAGCCCTAACAATAAGGCCCAGTTCACAGAGTTTTTGGGCCTTGATATTGACTCGGACACTGCGTCAGAATCAGCACCAAACAACTTCGAAAACCGCCTCCCATTGATTTAATCTGAAATCAATGGGAGCCAGTCGCGGAAAAAAGAAAAAGCAGCACGTCCTTTCTTGCCGCTGTTCCGCCTCTGACCTCCCATCGAAATCAATGGGAGGCAGAAAATAAATTTTTCGCTGCGTTTTTTACCGTTACTGTTTCTGTGGTAGTTACAGCAGAGGAAGCGTAATCTCGCGAGATTACGCTGTAGATGACAGGTTACAACGAGATTACACTTCCTCTGCTGTAACTACCACAGAAACAGTAATGAAGTGCAGAGATTGTGAATAGACATCCCGTGGAATGTCTATTCACTGTCTAAACACTTCAGTATTGTTAATGTGTTAGTATAAGACAGCACATAGCGATCTAAAAGGATCCCTATGCGCTGACTAAATGATTGGAGAGGAGTGCATGACGCTGATTGGTCACTGATTGGTCAGCGTCATACACTCCTCTGTACAACGCCCACTTGCTCTAAAGTAAAAACACGCCCACTTGGGCATTAAGCAACTCATTAGCATAAATCTAAAATTGCTAATAAAGTGGTGAAAACAGATCTTTTTTTAAAATAAAAAGCACTGCTGTCATCTACATTACAGCGCCCATCTCCTTACGTAGGAGATAGGGCACTTATAATGTGGTGACAGAGCCTCTTTAAGGCACCAGAGAATGTGCATGGAATTTCCATTTTGTCAATCGCATCCAACCTATGTTGGCCATACACTATGGTTGGGTCATAATTGAAAGCAGTATCATGCATGAAAGTCCACTCATTAGCACGCTGAACAACATGGTGTGCTCTATCTACTTGGTTTCTGGCCTGCGTTTGGGCAGGAGTCTCTGCGCTTCTGAGAGCCACCTGTCTAAACAGTTGCTGAGAAAGCTAGGCCCGAGTTTGCTGAGGTGTTTCAGCAGCTGGAGCAGCAGTATAACGATTTTGATCAGCTTTCAGATGGGCAAGAGTTTGCTTTGGAGTCTCTGCAGCTTGTGATGTGGCTTTCCCCCTGGCCATTGGAGACTTCCTGCCAATTGAGGGAGTACTCTTTGGCAGCATTTTGCAAATCGAAGTTAACTGTTAGTTGAGTTCAACTTTGCTAAGTTTAGATCCTGAAGGAGTAGAAGCCAAGTACAATTTGGAAATGCAAAATCAAAATCTCACGGCCAGAGTGGCTTTAAGTCTCCGATGGACTTTCTTTTATTTTTCAAAACTTCTTAGTGGGTCCAATGGATCCCATTGAAGTCAGGAAGATCAACTGCCGCCCCCTTCAAGATTTATCACTGAAAACTTTAATATGTGCACAAAAAGCATAAGATGCAATGGGGGATTCTTTATCTTAACTGGTGTAAAAGAAAAATGAGGCAGTTGCCCATAGCAACCAATCAGATTCCATCTTTCATCTTTCCAAGGCCCCTTGAAAATGAATGTAGTAATCTGATTCGTTGCTATGGGCAACAGCTCCACCGTACCTTTCTATCTAGTAAAGTGCACTACCTGGTACTGCCAGATAAAAACATCTATACTGTATAAGACATGTCCGTGCCTGGATCTAGAGCAGTTTTGGAGTTATGGGGTAGAGATCTTCACTACAAGGCATACAAGGTCAATATTGTTCTTTCCGCATTTGTATGCATACTAGGTTATGTTGAGGACCTGCCCGACTGTAATTCCAGGTAAAATAGCAATTACCAGGATGCTTTATATGGCTCATAAGCTCATCACCCAATGTTGACCGGATAGCAGAGGTCCAACCACTAGAGAATATGAGGCACAAATATCTGTTTTTAGGGTCTGGAGAAAGGGGTGTACAGAAAGAGAGAGGGTATACACAAATTTGAAAAACTTTGGGCACCATGGATACTTCATGGATTACCCACACCCCCCCCCCCCGACGTCCGCAGCAATGGATCAGTGAGTGCTGGCCCCCATCTTCCGCTTCATTCTGCTGTGTCCCGTGGGTTGCGCGTGCATGCTCGTGCCCGGCCTTAAAAGGCCAGCGCACACACCTGAAAAATATGTTAAATTAGCCCATGATCACCCTGGACTACAAGAAGGGCCCTGCTCCTTCCTTCATTGCCTGTGAGTTGTTGTGTTTATCCGTGTTAGTCTTTGCAAATGGTGCCTTAGTGTTTTCCATTTTCCAGTGTTCCCGTACCTGTATCCTGTATCCTGTGCTACTTTGTTCCTGTGCCATCGAGAGTTGGAGTCGTGTGGTACCGTATACTACGCCTTCTGTATTACACCACGCCTGGTGTCTGTCTGCTGACAAGGTCCCCATCTGAGCCTACCATCACTACTGTCTGAAATTACCACAGGTACCCTTATTCAAACTATAGACATTGACTTGGTATCCTGTTGGCCAGCTGCTATCCTGCTACGGCGGTACGGCCCAGTGGGTCCACACACCCACCGTGATAGTCTGGAGCCTATGGAATTAAAAAGATACAGATTGTGTCTCATCTGAGCAATATGTAGTTCTGATTTACTATTGGAATTATATATATCCTGTAAGAGGGGATGAATGGGCTACCTGATCTTTCTGTCTACTCCGTAGTCATAGTTATGGAGGTCCTTCCTTTGCTGTACAGGTTTACTTATTGACTATTACTATGTGTTGCATAACCATTTATTTCCTTGAATACCAAGTAACATCAACCACTGATTGCAGATTGTTTTTGATGCCAGTATTGTGATCATTTATATTGCACTGTTTTGTTTGCGGGAGAGGTGTGGGAAGAGGATGTGGGGATAATGTATGTTAATTTTTTTAAAAACATTTTCAAGAAAAACATTTAATTGAAAATGGTGGCACTACTAGGGAGCCAATGCAAGTGCACAGTTTTCCCTATGGTGAAATCATCCCTGATTGGGCATGCTTGTAGTCATCTCAGAACTGCTAGAGAGTACAGGAAGACAGTATTAAGACAAGTACCTAATATAGCATTATAACATTTACACACAGCGAGCAGACAACCAGACTTATTATACATGAGACATTTATGAAGAAGTTGGAGTCGGACAGTTGAAAAATAGAGTTGGAGACGGTGGTTTCCAACTCAACAGCCCTGATATAATTGACATAGGTCAATGTATGATGGTTATCAGTTTTCATGCATTTTCAGTTGCTGATAACTCATTGCAGAAGAAGAGACAAATCTTTATTTTCTTATTAACTTTAAAGAGACTCTGTCACCACATTATAAGTGCCCTATCCATTACATAATGTGACCGGGCGCTGTAATGTAGATACCAGCAGTGCTTTTTTTATTTAGAAAAACTATCTATTTTCACCAAGTTATGAGCGATTTTAGCTTTATGCTAATGATTTTCTTAATGCCCAACTGGGCGTGTTTTTACTTTTTGACCAAGTGGGCGTTGTAAAGAGGAGTGTATGACGCTGACCAATCAGTGACCAATCAGCGTCATGCACTTCTCCCCATTCATTTACACAGCACATAGTGATCCTGCGTTGTTCACTATGCAGTCACATTAACGTTACTGAAGTGTCTTGATAGTAAATAGACATTGTGTCCAACCAGGATGGGATGCCTATTCACAATCCCGACACTTCGGTAACGTTTGTGTGGGACTTACAGCACAGCAAGCGTAATCTCGCGAGATCATGCTGTAAATGACAGCACAACGTGATCTCGATGTGCTGTGCTGTAAATCACACATAAACGTTACTGAAGTGTCGGGATTGTGAATAAAGGAATAAAAGCAAAAAAGCCAAAAAAAAACAAAACGGGTGTCTTCTATGCGCTATTGATCAATAGGATCTTCCAAAGGACGTGTACTCCAAGTTCCTCAAGGATAACGGTATAGTCGGTATTGAAAGGATTTATTGATACAAGAAGATATAAAAACACAACTGTTTAACAATGAACAGTTTCGAAACCGGACCGGTTTCTTCCTCAGGTAGTATGTAAATGAAAGGGTGGGGTGTCAGTTAAATAACCGAGTGAAAGGTCAATTAAAAACAAGAACTACCGGGTCAGATACACAAATAAAAACACCAACTCAAATTACATATCAGAGTGTACATATGATTACAGTCAAAGTAAAAAAATATAAAATATATGATATATATGAACTATGTACAAATGTCCAATGAAAGAGGATTCATTTCTGTGTGTTATGCTTGGAATATGTCTAGCTGTTGAAAACATCCTGTATTAAACGGGATTGAACGTATACATATATACCAAAAAAATGCACATACATAATTGTATTATTTTAAAAATGTATATATTATAAATAAGTTTAAAATTTAATAGGGTTAAAAGGATATTAATAAAAAGAAGAATGATTTAAAAAGGGGAAAATTTAAAACATAGCTTCCGTTCTGACTATTTTAGAGTCTATGTTAGTTCATTTCCTGAATATAATTGTCCTAAAGAAAACTCGGGCTACAGGTGGAGTATCATTCTAGTAATCGTTATTTCTGGACGTGATATTAAAGATAGATTCTCCTTTTGCTCATTTTATTCAGTTTGTCTATTTTGCTATACAAATTCGTAAATACCAAACTGAGATAGTTTTTGTGCAGATTCTATATGGGTACATATATATATATATATTTTTATAGATGATGTGCGCATAACTATACTATTTTCGTCAAAAGTTATAATAATGCCAGTTTTATCATTGTACTGGTGTTTTTATATCTTCTTGTATCAATAAATCCTTTCAATACCGACTATACCGTTATCCTTGAGGAACTTGGAATACACGTCCTTTGGAAGATCCTATTGATCAATAGCGCATAGAAGACACCCGTTTTTTTTTTTTTTTTTTGGCTTTTTTGCTTTTATTCCTTCATTCATTATTGAGACTTTGTACTTTAAGTTCTCAAACCGGGTCCTATGCTGCAAGCTGATCCTGCCACCAATCTACCGTGGAGGCTACCTAAGTGGAATTTGTTACACTGGATGTTATGCTCCCAGCATAACCCCACCAGGTGAGCGTATTTAGAACCTTGTTCACACGTGTAAAATCACAGTGTCACGCACTATTGTGCGCTTTGTGTTTTTTCTACCTTTCTCCGGGATTGTGAATAGACATCCCGTCCTGGTTGGACGCGATGTCTGTTTACTGTCAAGACGCTTCAGTAACGTTAGTGTGTGTGTGTATGTGACTGCACATAGTGAACAATGCAGGATCACTTTGTGCAGAGTAAATGAATGGGGAGAAGTGTATGACGCTGATTGGTCACTGATTGGTCAGCGTCATACACTTCTCTCCACAACGCCCACTTGGTCTAAAGTAAAACATTAAGCAATTGGGCATTAAGAAACTCATTAGCATAAATCTAAAATAGGTCATAACTTGGTGAAAATAGATAGTTTTTCTAAATAAAAAACACTGCTGTTACCTACATTATAGCGCTGATCTCATTATGTAGTTGATAGGGCACTTATAATGTGGTGACAGAGTCTCTTTAATGGGGCAGATAGAACATACCTTTTATCATGGGGAAATGTGTTCTTACTGTAAAAGTGAGTTCAGACTGATACAAAAAAAGACTGTATAACCTATTTCCACACAAGGCCATACATATGCGTCATTGTTGATCAAGCGGGGACAACATCTGTGCCCACGCAATCAAGAAAAATATTGTGGCCGTGATTGACAGCAACACTTCAGCTGTAATAGCGTTTAACCTTTGATGCGCCGCAGTCATTACTGATCGTGTTTGCCCGGCTGACTGGGTAATACTGACAGCCCTGGGCCTGATAAAGGTCCACAGTGCTGCTTAGTATTAGAGATCATGGTTAAAAAAAAATGATAGTAATAGCTACCTAGGCTTAAATATAATAATGTTATGACCAAGGGCGTAACAACAAAGAGCCGGGCCTGTGCTGGACTCCCCTTCCCCAAATTGGACATTAAAAAAAATAAAAATAATTTACTCACCGCTCTTGACCTCAGACGGTCCGTTATATGCCTGGGGACAGGACCGTGTATGGCAGCACATAACTTTGCTGGGGCCTGAAGTGGCAGCTTGAGGGGATCCGGGGTGGGCCCCCTGCGAGCCCCATTTCCCTCTGGTCCCAGTTTCACCTCCTGCCACCGCGATTGTTACACCACTGGCTATGACTAACGTAATGCGAGAAGGCATAAACTAAAAAAAAAAATCTTAAAGGGTTCCCTGATTTTCACAATACCTGCTTGTTAGTAGGATCCCTTGATAATAAGCGGTTTACAAATTGTCTTAAAGGTACTATTACATGGCCCAACATGGGCTGTGTAAACGAGCGCCGATCAACGAGACAGCTCGTTGATCGGCGCTCGTTTGCTCCTATCAAGCTGATTGGATATGTATAGGGACGAGTGCTCATCCTTCGATCGCTCATGCATTTTCATCATGTGATTTTTAATTGTGCATAAAAGAGCAGATCAGTCGATGAACGAGTGTTTGCTTGTTCATCGGCTAATCGTTGTCCTTATTACAGAGGGCAATGATCGGGAACAATCGTTCATATGAACTCTCGTTTGCCCTATCATTGGCCCGTGTTATAGGGCATTAAGTGTGCTAGGACCCCCAGTGACCCGCAGATATCTTTGGGGAAACCTAGCAGTAAGTGAACAATTATTCTGTAGTGCCACCACAGAGAAATTAAGTCAATCAGTCATTACTCAGTGCCCATTTATATCAATGGCGTGCCTGTGTAATGCAAGACAGGTCCTGAACAGAGGACTCCCCTTTATATTATGCAGAATTCCCTAAAACGGTACATGAAAATGGGTTTTCTAAACTGGACAACCCCTTTTAGGCGAAAATCAAGACAAAGGCGTTTAGATGTCTGAATGTCCACAGGAAAACGTACCGTTTGAATTGCTAAATTCTAAGGCGAATATTTTTTTTTTCTAGACTTTGTCCAAATATTTATTTTTCTTTTTGGGGACACAGATAGAGCTTTAATGCGATAACATAAACGCAACCACAGTATATGTCACCAGAAATTGGCCTATCAAAGCAGCAGCACAGTAATATAGTGTAGCCTCACCTGAATATAACTCTGTTTTCATTTTTAAGCCGAGTGGCTCCGTTGCAGCGATAATAACTTTATTCTTCATATTCAAATGAGCTTTTTGGGGTAATGAGGGCATCACCGTTGCTCCAAACAGCTCTACTTTCTATCCCCAGTCTGTCCCTCCCTCCCTTCCTTCTTTGATTAGGTTCCAAATGGTTTGAAAAAACGATCACTCTTTGTTGAAGGCGCTCCTGCAATTGCGTGGAATAGGAAAGAGGCTCTTATAACGTTACCGAAGTGTCGGGATTGTGAATAGACATCCCGTCCTGGTTGGACATGATGTCTATTTACTGTCAACACACTTCAGTAACGTTAATGTGTGTGTATGTGGCTGCACATAGTGAACAAGGCAGGATCACTATGTCCAGAGTAATGAATGGGGAGAAGTGTATGACTCGGATTGGTCACTGATTGGTCAGCGTCATACACTTCTCTCCACAACACTCACTTGGTCAAAAATTAAAACACGCCCAGTTGTCCATTAAGAAAGTCATTAGCATAAAGCTAATATAGGTCATAACTCCGTCAAAAATGATCGTTTTTCTAAATAAAAAACACTGCTGTAATCTACGTTACGGCGCCGATCACATTATGTATAAGATAGGGCATTTATAATGTGGTGACAGAGCCTCTTTAAATACCCCCTTTGACCAGGAACTACTTCTGGGTCAAAGGTGCAGGTGACAGTTCATAGTGGGAGTGGTGCATTCCCGTTCCTCTGTTGGTAATTGATGAAAAGTTTATGTTTATGAGTGGTCTCGTTAATCGGCGCTCGTTGCCCCAGGCCAAAATGTGCTGGTGTAAAAGTAGCTTTAGTCCTTCTTCACACAGATTTTTTTCTGCAATTTAAACTACATAAAAAAAACACTGCTAAAAATGCTAGCGTTGCTAAAATGTAACTCTTCTTTTATTGCGTTTTTAAAGCCCTATAGCAAAGCCTATGGAAACCACAAATTTGCTTAAAAAATGCCACAAACCAAAACATAGTTGTGTGTAGTGCATTTTAAACTATAGATTTAATGTAACATCTGGTTGCATTAAAAAAAATGGTGCAAAAAGACACAATTTAAAATGCCACGAAGTCGCATAAAAACACAGCATAACGTTGTGTGTGTCCACCTTTGAAAACCTTTTTGTTTTTGTAATCTAAATAGGTCAAATCTGAAGCAAAATCAATAATCTAAACAGAATTAAAGATTGGGTGCCAATTATTTTCTCGCAATATCCTTATAGTGTTCGGAGCTCCATTTTTCTTATTTAGAGTTCCAATTCCACTGTCCGTAGTGCTCTGTCTGCCTGCACCCACCACTAGAGGGAGCTTAAGACTCAGTAATAATACTGTATGCAGTAAGCTTCCTTGAGAGGTTGCTGCAGGCAGCCACAACATTATGTTCGCCAACAAAGGGCATCATCCAACATGAGGTGCTCTTCTTAAAGCTGGCCATACATAGTGCAATTCTTCAGCTCACGATCGATGGGCCTAAAACTAAACTAGATATGGGGAGCTATTAAACGCATCTTACGTACAGATGTACTCAATACACTTAGGCCCCTTTTACACTAGGCGATCATCGTGCGGTCGAGCGTTCATATAACGTTCGTTGCCGATAATTGCCCTGTGTAAAAAGTGCAGCAATCAGCAGATGAAGGAGCAAACACTCGATCATCTGCTGGTCGTATTGTTTTAAAAATGTAAAAGATTATCGTTGTCGGCAGCGCATCTCCCTGACATGCCTCCGACATGATAATAATGGATAGGGACGAGCGATCGGAGTAACGACCGCTCGTCCCCATCCATCCATCCGTGTGAGAGGAGCTAACGAGCGCCGATCAACGATGTCTCATTGATTGGCGCTCGCTGCACCGGCCTATTGTCGGTCGGTGTAAAAGGCCCTTTAATATCTCAAAGGAAAGAGGATTGAGAACCATGACATGTCCCATGGGACATCTCACCGTGTATGGTCAGCATTAGGTGTTGTGCAGTGTACCTGGGCCATTGTGATATCACCCATTGTTAGTGCTAGATATAAAGAAATGTGCATTTTGTTCATAGCATCAGATGGAGCTGTAAAATAAACTCATCAAGTTATCAGGACAAGAATTAAAGTAGAGAATGCCATGAATTCACACTTTATATCTGATGTTGCAGCAGTAAACAATCTCCTTTTCTATTAGCATGCTGCAGACATTCTTCAGCAGTCATAATGAATTAGCCAAGGGGCAGAGAAACAATATATTCCAGTTGTCTAATTGCAATCCTGTCTGCCCATGCTTTATGGATGCAATCTTAGAAATGCATGCTTACAAATTCTCTTTTGAAATCCTTTTTCTTCATGCCCCTGGTTGGAAAACGTGTGTATTTCACTGAAATGTCCTCTTGTAAATTACTAAGGAGAAAAGAAAAATGAATTGTATCATCTGTAAACCTGTTAACTGCCAGCAGTGAATGTACATATTCTTGATTTGCCATTTACCTATCAGTATTGACTTAGACTTTTGCTTTCTTTGTAGGCAAGTTTATTGCAGACAGAAACAATGCATCTTTGCAGATCAGTTTGGCAGACACAAGAATATGAAGATTGGGCAGCCTCTTTTTAGATAGTGCCACAGTGCCCTCTGTAGATAATGCCACAGTGCTCTCTGTAGATAATGCCACAGTGCCCTCTATAGATAATGCCACCCCCTAGATAATGCCAGTCTCCTCTATAGATAATGCCACAGTGCTATCTGTAGATAATGCCAGTGACCTCTGTAGATAATGCCACCCCCCCTAGATAATGCCACAGTGCCCTCTGTAGATAATGCCACAGTCCCCTCTATAGATAATGCCACAGTGCCCTCTGTAGATAATGCCACAGTGCCCTCTCTAAATAATGCCACAGTGCCCTCTGTAGATAATGCCACAGTGCCCTCTGTAGATAATACCACAGTGTCCCCTGTAGATACTGTCTCAATGCTCTCTGTAGATAATGCCACAGTGCCCTCTGTAGATAATGCCACCCCCCTAGATAATGCCACCGTCCCCTCTATAGATAATGCCACAGTGCTATCTGTAGATAATGCCACAGTGCCCTCTGTAGATAATGTCACCCCCTAGATAATGCCACAGTCCCCTCTATAGATAATGCCACAGTGCTCTCTGTAGATAATGCCACAGTGTCCCCTGTAGATAATACCGCAGTGCACTGTGTGCCACACACACACAAACACCCTATGATAGTGAAACACACACACACACACACACACTACCCTGTAGATAGCACCATTGGGGCTCCCTCTAGGAGTGGAATCCCCAGCCAGAGTGTTGCCGACGCTTAGGCCGGGGATTCCTCTACTGGAGGAACCCCTGACGTTACTGTCGGAATGTGATGTCAGGGCAACCCCAGAGCCGGAGTCCCAGAGCAGAGCACTAGTATAGTCCTTTTTATAATCCATGGTGCGTTGGGATTCAATAGGGAGCTTTTTAGAGGTGTGCACGCTGGGCCTTTAAGGTTGGGAATGAGCGAGCGCACCCTAAGAAGAACAGTGGAGCAGTGCGGCTGCGTTTGCTGGCGTCCTCGAAGAGGGAAACACCGGCTTCAGTTCATCGGTCTGCGGTCGCTGGCGGGTAAGAGATGCTAGTGGTCTGCGGCCATTACAGCATAAGCACACGATTGGTAAATAAATGGTCCATATATAAACTATTTAGATATCTGTGAACAAATGGAATATACACATAAAAGACTCTATATCAGTCACAACTTATTTTTCCTTTTGACATTATCCTTTATTTAGCTACAATAACTGTTAAGGGTCTTGTGGCATATATTGTATGAATTGTTATCCCTGAACTTAGATTTATTATCATATTTAAATAATTGTTTTTTAATTTCAAGTGAATGAATTTTTGTATGATGGTTTGTATGACAAAATGATGAAATAGCAAACTGTGTACTACATTAGTAGACACATCGAGAGACATTAGATTAGACATTTTTATGTATTTCTCAGCTTTATGGTGCCCCTTACTTTCCATCTCAGGCGGGTGATCTGACATTGGCAGGTTTTGCACAGCATCGGTGCCCGGAACTCAGCCGAGATGTAAGCTACTCCATGGAAGGTAAGCCACGCTTCCCCGACCCTTTGCTTTTCAACTTCCAGTCACAATACAATCAAAAAATTCTCAATGTTTCACTATGTGGAAAAAAGTCACAAACCACCTTGAGACCATCACAAAAAAATCTGACCATGACACCCTAGCCAATGTGAGTGGGATACTAGTCAAAGACCACCAGTACCTGTGAGTAATAATTAACATAGTTTCTTATGTGCTTCTTATTTTCTTCTAAGGTAGCAATGGGCTCCCTTGCCTTCAAGGCCCCTGTGCAGCTGCACATATGGAATATCCTCCCCTGCTATGGCAACATTTAGGGTTTATATTATGGATACAATACACAGACCACGCTTGGTTCCACTGAAATAATTTATAACACCATATCATATTCTGTAATGGAAACAGACAGAAACGAAAACCCTAAAATGCAGCCATATTATTGTTATAATGAGAACATTTTATGGAATGTGATTTAAAATGAATTATGCAAAGTCGGACTGGGGTTCCTTGGACACACCAGAGTAAGTGGGCCCACCCTTCAACTATACAGAACATATACATGTCCACTTCTAATTGCGCAGTTGACTGCGCTATTGATTCCGTCAGAAAAACGGAAACCTTATGGAACGGAGACAAATGGAGACCATTAGCAACGGAAGTATTACCATTGATATCAATGGTAATGCAAGCTATGGTTTCCATTTGCCTTTGTGTTGATGGGTTTCTCTGACGGAAAGCTCAGACTGAACCCATCAACGGAGAGCGAACGCTGATGTGAACAGGCCCATACTGTTTGAGCCTTTTTCTATGATCACTGTTTAGTTGCTACAAAAGTAGTGATAACAGTGAGCTCTGGGGCAATTTGTTATATGGTCAGATCATTTATAGACCAATGGAACTCAATTTTACATTTGGCAAAATATCTATAGTGATTAAAAGGGGATGTTGGGGACTAACAAATTCATAGCACTGAGCACGCTACATACACACGATTTACTGTATGCCCTTAAAGGCTATGTAAATGTTTGAAAGTGGTTTTTTTTAAAGATAAAAATGTGTATTAGTGTGGGTTAATAAACTTTGTAAATACATTTTATTAAAAATGAGTTTTACTTTTTAAGATACAGCTGCTCTGTATTCTCTATACAGAGCAGCTGTATCTAGCACTATTCACTGAATCCATCAGTCTCGAGGACCTGACAGGTTCAGTGACAGAGGGTCCACCTGTAAACTATCACATCTATGTTATGAACTTAGGTGTGAAAGTTTACAGGTGGACCCTGCATGTCAGAGACCCGCAGGACCCGCTGACACTGAACCCGTCAGGTCTGCGGGACTGACAGATGCAGTGAATAGCGCTAGATACAGATTCTCTGTATACAGAGCAGCTGTATCTTAAAAATAATTTTTAATAAAATGTATTTACAAAGTTTAGTAACACACACTAATACACATTTTTATAAAAAAAAAAACAAAAAAAAACAAAACACTTTCAAACATTTAGATAGCAAAGGGGATGCCCAGCCGCATGCACATTTTTATAAACAGCTTACAATGCTATAAAATAACAAAAGAAGTAAAACTTATTTTACCAAATCCCTGCTGACTCTTCCCCCACCGGTCTCTTTTCTTCCTACTCCAGCAATGATATGTTGACACGACATGTGAATGCTGCAGCGAATCTCTGGCCGCAGTGGTGACCTCAGTGGTGCAGACACATCACCGCTACAGCCAGTGGATGGCTGCAGCGTTCAAATGTTGTGTTGAAACGTCATCGATGGAGCAGGAAGAGAGACAAGTGGGGGACCCGTGAAGCATCAGCATGGAAACTTTAGTTATTTTATAGCATTATAAGTTCTTTGTAAAAAAAAAAATCTGTGGCTGGACAACCCCTTTAATTGCAACTCTATTTCCAAGAGTAAATTTTAAATATTCACACTTTTTTTTTTAACAAACTTTGCATAAATCAATAGTACAAGCAAATATAAGAAACTTTCTAATATATCTTATTAGAGATAAATGCCATTTTCAATTTATCAGCCACTTCTCCCCCTCTGCCTCCTGCACTGCTCATTCACTCTCAATTCACTGCTAAAACCCATCTTGAGAGACCAGAGGGATTATCAGCTCACTTGTTCCCTATAGATGTTTATAGAGAGGGGAAGAGGGGAGAGCAGAGTGTGAGAGAGGCAGAGAGACACACAGATGCTGCAGCAGCTTCTAGTAAGGCTGGGTTCACACGACCTATTTTCAGGCGTAAACGAGGCGTATTATGCCTCGATTTACGCCTGAAAATACGGCTCCAATACGTCGGCAAACATCTGCCCATTCATTTGAATGGGTTTGCCGACGTACTGTGCAGACGACCTGTAATTTACGCGTCGTCGTTTGACAGCTGTCAAACGACGACGCGTAAAATGACTGCCTCGTCAAAGAAGTGCAGGACATTACTTTGGACGTAATTTGAGCCGTTTTTCATTGAATTCAATGAAGAACAGCTCTAAATTACGGCCGTCAATGACGCCTCGCAAAATGCGAGTACGAGCAATTACGTCTGAAATTACGGAGCTGTTTTCTCCTGAAAACAGCTCCGTAATTTCAGACGTAAATGCAGTTGACGTGTGCACATACCCGAAGAGTTATATCTCAGACCCCGCTGTATAATCTCCTCCATGTTGCTGCTGCTTCTGAGGGTGTGCTATAAAGAGAGCATGTTCTTCACTGTGTGCAGTGTGTAGAAGACATAGCAGTTAGGGTATGTTCACACGCAGTGTTTTCAGACGTAATTCGGGCCTCGAATTTACGCCTCGAATTACGCCTGAAAAAACGGCTCCATTACAAATATCTGCCCATTGCTTTCAATGGGTTTTACGGTGTTCTGTTCCCACGAGGTGTAATTTTAGGCGTCGCTGTCAAAATATGGCGCGTAAAAAGACGCCTGCAAAAAAGAAGTGCATGTCACTTCTTGGGACGTTTTTGGAACCGTTTTTCATTGACTCCATTGAAAAACATATGTAAAATACGCCGCGAAAAACGCGAGTAGTTACAAAAACGTCTGAAAATCAGGAGCTCCGTATTTTCCGATTTTTTGGTCACTGCGTGTGAACATACCCTTAGGCTCACTAGCTCAGAGACAACTGAGAAATAGATAAAGAGCCTGCAGAAAATAAACTGCTAAATAATGCAGAATACAAGTCATATAATGGCCAGAAATATTGTTATTCCTCATGTACACAAATATGACAGATTATTCTGAAAAGCCACCTGAAAGGTAAAGGAATGTCAGTGACTTCTGATAGTGTGTCCATGGATGATAAATATGTATATACAATTCGAAGAGGGGAATTTATTAAATAATCTAAGCTAGTTTTCTAGCGTAGAAAAGCCGCAATTTGTGCAATTTTTTTTATAAATTTAGTTTTTTCAGCTACTTTTCAAAGAAGGGGGGAGTGGCTTAGCAGAAGGGGCAGGGCCAACTGCGGGCTGACAAATTTACTATAACTTACAGCAGATTTCCCTTTCTGGAGCAAAAAAGTCTGTCAGAAAAAGTGGTGGGGGGGCTTAAAAAATATAGCATGTAGCCTGAGCCTCATTGTTTGCAATGCAACAACGCAAGAAAACTGGTGTAACAGCATTGAGAAATCTGCGCTCATTGCAAGAAAGCGGCAATGTGATACACTATATGGACAAAAGTATTGGGACACCCACACATTACACCTACAGGAGTTTTTATGACATTTCATTCTAAATCCACAGGCATTAATATGGTCCCCCATTTGAATCTACAACAGCTTCCACTCTTCTGGGAAGGCTTTCTATAAGATTTGGAGTGTGTCTGTGGGAATTTTTGCCCATTAACCCAGAAGAGTATTTGTGAGGTCAGACACTGATGTTGGAGGAGAGGGCCCGGCTCACAATCTCTGTTCTAGTTCATCCCAAAGGTGTTGAATGGGGTTGAGAACGAGGCTCTGTCCAGGCCAGCCAAGTTCTTCCACACCAAAGTCACCCAACCGTGTCTTTATGGACCTTACTTTGTGCACTGGGACACAGTCATGCTGGAACAGGAAATGGCCAAACCCTGAACTGTTCCCACAAAGGTGGAAGCTACAATTGTCCAAAATGTCTTGGTCTGCTAAAGCATTAAGATTTCCCTTTACTGCATCTAAGGGGCCTAGGCCAACACCTGAAAAATAGCCCCAAAGCATTATCCCTCCTCCACCAAACTTTACATTTGGCAGAATACAGTCAATGTTTTCCTGGCATTCGCCAATCCCAGACTCTTCCATCGGACTGCCAGATAGAGAAGTGTGATTCATCACTCCACAGAACATGTTTCCACTGCTCCATAGTCCAGTGGCGGCGTGCTTTACACCACTCCATCTGACATTTGGCATTGTGCTTAGGCCCCATGCACACGACCGTGAAAAATCTCCGTAATTGCGGACCATAATATGGTCCGTAATTATGGACCCACCCGCTTCTATTGGCCGCAAACACCTTTCCGTATTGCTACGGATAGGTGTTCGTGCCGTTGAATCGTGCCGGGAATTATGGCGCATGTCATACTTTTCTTATTTTACAGGCCGTGCTCCCATACTTTGTATGGGAGCATTGCACGAAAATGCGGCTCGCGGGCGTCGGCCCTGCCCACAATCTCGGGCCGTGATTACGGGCACATCTGTGTGCATGAGTCCTTAGTTATTTAAGGCTTGTATGCAGCTGCTCAGCAATGGAAACCCATGCCATGAAGCTCCCAGTGCACAGTTTTTGTGCGGATGTTAATGTCAGAGGAGGTTTACAACACAGTAGTAAATCAGCAGAGCATTGGCGACTTTTATACACTATGCGCCTTAGCACTCGGCGACCCTACTCTGTTACTTTACGTGGTCTGCCACTGTGGTTCCTAAACCCTCCCATCAGCAATAATATTACTCACAGGGTGTAAATTTTGCAAAGGGACTTGTAGCAGCGGGTGCATCCTATTACAGGACCACGCTGGAATTCAGTGATCTCTTTAGAACGACCCATTCTTTCACAAGTGTTTGTAAAGGCGACTGCATGGCTGGTGCCGGATTTTACACACCTGTGGCAATGAGACTGAATAAAACACCTGAATTCAATGATTAACAGGTGCGTCCCAATACTTTTCTCCATATAGTGTATCTGTACAATGTCGCTGTGTGTATATTCATGTTTAGGCTCCGGCTCCACTATATTTCACATGATCATTATGATGGTGTTAGATGAGTGTACATGATGTTACGGGTGACCACAATTTCAGATTGCAATAAATCAGACCATGTCCTCCAATTTTATTTCATGCAACTCCCATAGGGTAATATTAGCAATATTAGAGTATTGAACTGCGACATAACACGTCGCTAGATAATCTAACGCTTTTAAAACACGTTTTTATTTCTATTAGCAGCAATAATGCATAATATCCAACTGTTCTACAGCAACCGCAAAGTATGATGATAAAAAAAATCGCTGAAAATCGTAAAATCGCTGAAATTTGTAGTCGCTCATAGAAGGAGTAATCTTAGGGAATCGTATACTAAGGAATTGCTTCTTGTGTAATTCCCTGATTTACTCCAAACTAAATTCAGGATAATCATAGGAAAATCCGTCTTCAGAGCAGACATGTGAATCTGGCCTCCGGTCACTCGTGGCAGCATTATTTATAGATGACACATGGGTGGGGGATTTGAGTAGCTGGTATAAATGTCCCCTCCAGCAGTTGCCAGCCAGGACGGTCAGCTCGCCCACTACATACACGTGTCCCGTTATAACAGTGTGCAATGTCTCGGAGGATTTAAAGGGCGTCTCCATGTCATGCATTGGTGTAATGCACGGGCTCTATGACCCCGGGGTGTCTCCTGCATAGTGTACGGCCCCTCGGCTTATGTGAGGGGGCAATGCAGTGCAGGTTATTCGTAGCGTTCATCATCCTCCTGTCAGCGCTGGGCGGGGTCTGAGAGCTCCCCCTCCCGCCGCCGGAGAGAATCACAGCGCAGCTGTCAGTGTCTGCCCTGCGGCCGCGGCTGGGTGTACCCTCTGCATACCGTGCGCGACTCTACGGTCTCCCTGCGCGACCGTCCCATAGGAGCCGTATTAGGATGGCTCCGTTCAGTGTAACCCTGGTCCTCGCCGTGGTGGCTTTGGCATCGAGGGGTAAGTGGCGCTCTATATCTACGCTTATACAGAGAACACAATGGCCTGTACTTATATACTGATGCTGTGATGGGGCTCTGTGTATTGTTCTATAGGTGCATGTATACTCCAGCTTATTACATGGGATGCATATATTTTATAGGGGAAAACATATTCTGATATACTTTATGAGCACATCATGTATTCGCTAGCATATTTTAAATGGGTGCACGTATATTCACCCGTGTGGCTGATAAGGGTGCACATATATTCACCTGCGTGGCTCATAGCGTGCATATATTCACCGGCGTGGCTCATAGGGTGCACATATATTCACCGGCGTGGCTCATAGGGTGCACATATATTCACCGGCGTGGCTCATAGGGTGCACATATATTCACCTGCGTGGCTCATAGCGTGCATATATTCACCGGCGTGGCTCATAGCGTGCACATATATTCACCGGCGTGGCTCATAGGGTGCACATATATTCACCGGCGTGGCTCATAGGGTGCACATATATTCACCGGCGTGGCTCATAGGGTGCACATATATTCACCGGCGTGGCTCATAGGGTGCACATATATTCACCGGCGTGGCTCATAGGGTGCACATATATTCACCGGCGTGGCTCATAGGGTGCACATATATTCACCGGCGTGGCTGACTGGTTTCTGCAGGTTCTCCAAAACTGGTTTGTAGAGCAGTGTAATTTTCTAGCGTATGATGAACATAAAGGACCAAGTCAGAAGAAATGCCAATGTTTTTTTGTTTTGTTTTTTTAGATCAGTCTGGCTGATGCATTCAGTTCTTGTATGACAAAAGGCTTTCGGCCCATATTGTCTGCCGTCTCCAATGGGCCCGGCCTTTTGCCGTCCGCCGCTTCTCCAATGGGCCCGGCCTTTTGCCGTCCGCCGCTTCTCCAATGGGCCCGGCCTTTTGTTGTCCTCCTTCGCTAAAGGTGCACCGCGTTCGGTGTTTGGCGGGACAGTTTCACACGGTCCTGCTGAACGTATTGCCAGACGTATGTAGCAGTGTGCCTATACAGATGCATACGTTCGTCTTAGACTGCCATATACATTTTCCTTTTTATACAATTGAATTTAAAACACGCATTCAACTGTGCTTTTCAATACAGTTGGCGCTGACTTTCCCAACCAATATGCCGATATGGCCAAACGTATGCCAAAGAGTATACCGCGCCAAATGTTAACACCTGATGTGTTGTGAATTTACCCTTCGCGGGACTCGAAGCAATGAAGTATTTTATGTTTACTTAGGCTCTGTTCAGATTCTGCCAATTTTCACGGACAGATTAGCCATACACAACCAATTAAAGTCAGTGTTCCTTAAGGTGCCGTTGGTTTCTGTCATGCAATGAATCTGGCGGCTTTGTTTTTTGTTCTATTCCTATGACAGAGCAGAACAGAAAACCCTAACGCAGATGTGAACAGAGCCTTAGCATTATTCATCTATATTATTGTGGCTGTATAATGCTGTTCGCATTGTTAGTCTGTTGCCTTTGTGGTTTGTCTTTCCGTTTTTCTATAAAAATACCAAGCAGCGTATCCGCCCTGTGAGCCGCAGGGAATTCCGGGCGAAAAAGTGCACCAAACTGTGGTGCAGTTTTTCGCCCAGAATGTCTGCTGCAGCACTAGCAGGCTGGCCTCTTGGGATGACGTTTCATCCCAAGAGACCGCTGCAGTAGCGGCGACATGGGATTGAAGCGTCATCACAGGAGGCTTGGCTGGAGAGAGGAACACAGACTCCTGGTAAGCATGAGTGTTTTTTGAGTTGTGTTTTTTTGGAATTGCTGCGAACCCGCCGCAAAAAAACGCAACTGCTATTTGTTGCTGGATTTGCTTTCCAATTGAATTCAATAGGGAAATCCTGCAACAAATAAGCAGCGTTTACGCAAATACAATTCACATGCTGCGGAATAAAATTCCGCACCATAGGTCAATTTCTGAACGGTTTTTCCGCTCTGTATTTACGCAGCGTGTAGAGGAGATTTGTTTTCTCATCCACTTTGCTGCTACTGTATTTGCTGGCGATTTTCCGTAACTAATTCCGTTGTGGAAAAACTGCACTATTTACGCAACGTGTGAACAGACTCTTAGGACGGGTTCCCACAAGACAGATACGCTGCATAAAAGCTAGGCCGTCTCGTTCACACTGAGTTTTTTGCAGGAGGAAAATTCTGCCTCAAAATTCAGTTTGGGATTTTGAGGCAGATTTTGTCCTTCCTGCATGTCGTTTGCCGCGATTTTCGCAGCGTTTTTAGCTCACACCCATTGAGTGCTACGGGCAAAAAACTCTGCGAAATACGCTTTCTCTGCCTCCCATTTATGTCAATGGGAGGTCAGAGGCGTAAATGCGCGAAGATAGGGCATGTCCCTTCTTTCTCCCACGAGGCGGATTTACCGCTCGCGGGAGAGAACCGCCCCCACCTCCCATTTGAAATCAATGGGATACATTTTTGGTCGGTTTTTGATAAGTGTGAACAGGCCCTAAGGGTATGTTCACACGCTTGGCAAAAAACATCTGAAAATACGGAGCTGTTTTCAAGGAAAAACAGCCTCTGATTTTCAGGCGTTTTTGAAGCTGAAAATGAATTTGGAGCTTCTCTTGAGGCGTTTTTCATAGTGTTCAATGGGAAAATCCGCTCCAAAAAACGCCTCCAGAAGTGACATGCTACTTCTTTTTATGGAGCGTCCTTTTACGCGCCGTTTTTAAAACCGAAGCATAAAAAGACGCCCCATATAATGCTGTTTTTCCCATTGATTTCAATGGGCAGATGTTTGTAGGCGTTCAGCTTCCGTTTTTTTTTCACGTGTTTTTCGAGGCATAAATGCCACGAAATACGCCTGAAACCACTGCGTGTGAACATACCCTAACTTTTGGGTTAGGAATGGGTCAGTTGGAATCATAAGGGTGCATTTTCATGTACCTATTTTATTTTTGCAAAAATGTAGCGGTTCTGCTGCATTTATGTAAATCACAGCAAAAAAACGGACACCATTGCGGAAAGTACCCTTGGAAAAGTGGTGTTTTAAACAAAACAATAGAGAACGGTCACTGTGATTAACCAAGTGCCATAGTCCCTTCGATCTAGACATTATTTGGGGGTCTTACCGTAGTAGGAGGACTTTGCTTGCAGCAAACTGTGTGAATGTGCCCATGGTGGGTTCACATGCAGCAGATTGCTGCGGGTGAAAATTTCTCCCATATATCTGAATAATGCATGGGAAGTTGCCACGTGTCATTATAACCTCAGGATGTGTTCACATGTTTTTTTTTTGTTTTTTTTATCGCAACCGCATTGAAAAACGCATTAAATTGTGCTAAAAAATGGATGTGATTTTTGGGTGCGGATTTTCGATCCGGTTCAAACTGCAACGTGTAACTGGACCTCTAGGCTGGGTACCCACCATGCAGATTGTGCATGTATTTTTTTTTTAAATAAATACACGGAACGGAACCTAGATGGAAGAAATATATAAAGGCCTTATAGGTCTGCTCTCCTGGGTCCAATTCTGGTTTTAGCCTAAAAAAATACGTGCAAAATCTGCAGCTAATCTGCACTGTGGGATCCCAGCCTTAGGGTATGTTCACACGCCCTATTCACAGACGTAATTCAGGCGTTTTACTGCTTTACTTTACGCCCGCCTCAAAGAAGTGCATGTCACTTCTTGGGACGTAATTGGAGCCGTTTTTCATTGACTCCAATGAAAACCAGCTCCATTTACGTCCGTAAAAGACGCAGCGAAAAACACGTGCACTTGTCAAAGTGTCTGAAATTCAGATGCTGTTTTTGCCTGAAAACCGCTCCGTAATTTCAGACGTAATTGGCGTTGCCGTGTGAACATACCCATAGGGTATATTCACACGGCCTATTTTCGGGCTGTAAATGGCCGAAAAACGTCCGAACTATCGGAAGCGGCGTTCTGACGGAGCGTTTTTCGCGAACTTTTTTTACGCGTAAAAAAACGGCTGCGAAAAAGGAGTGCCGAACACTTCTTGGGACATTTTTGCAGCCATTTACCAGACTGGTGAAAAGAGTGCCACAAAAAACGTCTGAAAATCAGGAGCTGTTTTTTCTTGAAAACAGCTCCGTATTTTGCGATGGTTTTTTCTCACTGCGTGTGAACGTACCCTCATTGCCTATCACTTGGCTGATCACATTCCCTCGGTTATGACGGAGTTCAGTGTGGGTGTCGGACACAACTACGAGGGCCTTGTGACATTTCATTATTGTTTCCACGTACGGAGAAATGTGTTGCATCAACATTTGTTTTGTTCTCTGCAAGCAAGATCCCTGATCCTTCAGTGACTGAATAGCATTGGGATTATGTAGTAACCGTATCAGTCTATCTGCGGCTATGGTTTCAGATCTGGGATTGTGGAATTATGTTAGGATGGGATCTTCATAATCTGGAGAGTTCACTGCGTTTCCATAGACTTACTATATTACCTGTCCTATTGTGTATTTTTTGACCAACTCTGTGGCCCACATGTATCAAAGTGACACAATTTTAGAGTAGAGATGTATATATATATATTTTTTTTTTACCTATTTGGGATTTTTCTTGTGACTTTTTAGTTTTATTTTTTTTTAGATATTGCATTTTCTGAAGCCTGGCAAAGAAGTAAATCTGTCAGCGGCTCCGCTGCAGGTTCTGTCATATTTGCTGTGAAAAATAGCAGTAGATACAATAAATCAATGGAGTCAGACACCTGTGGTATCCGCCGTACAATGGATCTGGCACAGCGTTCCATTTTACGTCCTGCTGTCCATTTTGAAACGGCCCAGGTGACCCCTTCTAGGCGCGTGTTTTGAGATATATCCTATGGCTTTCTGGTTTTATGTAAATCAGTCTTAATCACTGTATAAGGCCGGGTTCACACGTCACAGCAAAAAAACACATTTTTGATCACAACGTGTATTAGGATGGTTCCCCATATGCATCTTTTTGATGCAGTTTTTTTTTTAGCTAAAACTAGTAGTGGATGCAAAACAGAGGGTTTAGTTTTCACTCTATGCTTTTCCTTACTTTTTTGTATCGACTCCTGGCTTTGGCTCAAAAAAACATCACATTGACGTGCAAATCCAGCCTAAAAGAAACTGAGGGGAATTTATTAATACTGGTGTTTCATACGCCAGTCCTCATCCCAAACACGCTTGAGTAAGATGTGCATAATTTATAAAAATATGCACGCCTCTTTAAAAAATTAGGCGCATCTTTGGCCGTCTGTGCAAAAAAAGGGAAATATACTTGTGGTGGCCCGGTCCTTCACGTTAAGTCCTAACCACTTTGTACAAAAAGGCAAAGGCGACGTAAAAATGAAAATGTGGCAAAGTTTTTGCACAAATTCCAAGTTTTGTGCAAAGTGCAACTTTTCCGTGCTATGAGTGCTTAATACATTTCTGCCTAAGTCTCCTCTTTTTTTACATTTTTTTATTTACTACTGTATGTGTGATCCCAGGTTACGGCTATGTTGCCACATCGCGTAATAAGCTGTGAAACTGGTCTAAAAATCTGTACCAAAATCTACACTGTTAGGGCAGATTCAGACGAACGTTGCGTTTTTGCGCGCGCAAAAAATGCTGCGTTTTGCGCGTGCAAAAACCACTTGACAGCTGCGTGTGTCATCCGTGTATGATGCACGGCTGTGTGATTTTCGCGCAGCCGCCATCATAGAGATGAGTCTAGTCGACGTCAGTCACTGTCCAGGGTGCTGAAAGAGTTAACTGATCGGCAGTAACTCTTTCAGCACCCTCGACAGTGAATGCCGATCACAATATCGAGAAGCCTGTTAAAAAAAAAGAAAAAGTTCGTACTTACCGAGAACTTCCCGGCCGTTGCCTTGGTGACGTGCCTCTCGACATCTGGCCCCACCTCCCTGGATGACGCGGCAGTCCATGTGACCGCTGCAGCCTGTGCTTGGCCTGTGCTTGGCTGCAGCTGTCACTTGGACTGAATTGTCATCCCGGGAGGTCAGACTGTAGGAAGAAGCCGGGAGTTATCGGTAAGTCAGAATTTCTTCTTCTTTTTTTTTTTTTTTTTTTTTTTTTTTTTTTTACACGTTCATGTATATTGGGATCGGAAGTCACTGTCCAGGGTGCTGAAACAGTTTAACTCTTTCAGCACCCTGGACAGTGACTATCTCCTGACGTCGCGTACCGGAATTTTTTTTGCCGGGTTCGGCCAAAATGAGTTCGGCCGAACCCGGTGAAGTTCGGTTGTCCGGGTTCGCTCATATCAAAGACACTCCGTTTGGATGTTTGGAAACAGAAAAGCACGTGGTGCTTTTCTGTTTACATTCATCCTTTTGACAGCTCGTGCGCTGTTTCAGTCGGTTCGCACGGAAGTGCTTCTGTGCGACCTGCGTGGTTTTCACGCACCCATTGACTTCAATAGGTGCGTGATGCGCGAAATACGCGGAGATATTGAGCATGTCGCGCTTTTTGCGCAGCTGACAAACGCTGCGCAAAAAGCACGGACTGTCTGTACTGCCCCATAGACTTGTATTGGTCTGTGCGTGGCGCGTGAAAACCACGCGGCCCGCACGGACCCAATACACGTTCGTGTAATTCCCCCCTTATACGGAAGTATTTTGTTTTTTATTTTGGTACAAAAGTTAGCCGCGCATTTTCAATCCTTGCATTTCAACGACTGAAATCTGCAATTAAATGATGCGGGTTTAAGGCTATTTAACCCCTTAATGACCGCCGATATGCCTTTTTACGGCGGTCATTAGTGGGCTTTATTCTAGAGCGCCGCTATTCTACGGCGCTGCTGTAGAATAAAGTAAACAGAGCAGGGAGTGTCAAATCTCCCTGCTCTCAGCTGCTAGAGGCAGCTGAGGGCTGGGAGCGTCCCTGCTCTGCCGAGTGAGATCGATATTAGTATCGATCTCACCCGTTTAACCCTTCAGATGCGGTGCACAATAGCGAGCACCGCATCTGAATGGTTTTGGAGAGAGGGAGGGAGCTCCCTCTCATCTCACTGACACCCGGCGATAAAATCGCCGAGTGTCTGTGTCTTCTATGGCAGCCGGGGGTCTAATAAAGACCCCCAGGTCTGCCTGGAGCGAATGCCTGCTAGATCATGCCGCAGGCATGACCTAGCAGATGCCTGTCCGTTTTAAACGGACAGGCAGTAATACACAGCAATACAAAAGTATTGCAGTGTATTACAATAGCGATCGGAGGATAGTGAAGTCCCCTAGTGGGACTAGTAAAAAAGTTTAATAAAGTTAATAAAAAAAAAAAAAGTGAAACAAAAAAAATGAAAAACCCACTTTTTCCCCTTACAAACTGCTTTACTATTAAAAAAAACTACAATAAAGCAAAAAAGTTACACATATTTGGCATCGCCGCGTCCGTAACGACCCCGACTATAAATCTATAACATTATTTAACCCGCACTGTGAACGCCGTAAAAAATAAAATAAAAAACAATGGAAAAATTGCTGTTTTTCTGTTAATCCTGACTTAAAGAGGCTCTGTCACCAGATTTTGCAGCCCCTATCTGCTATTGCAGCAGATCGGCGCTGCAATGTAGATTACAGTAACTTTTTTATTTTTAAAAAACGAGCATTTTTGGCCAAGTTATGACCATTTTCGTATTTATGCAAATGAGGCTTGCAAAAGTACAAGTGGGCGTGTTGAAAAGTAAAAGTACAACTGGGCGTGTATTATGTGCGTACATCGGGGCGTGTTTACTACTATTACTAGCTGGGCGTTGTGTATAGAAGTGTCATCCACTTCTCTTCACAACGCCCAGCTTCTGGCAGTGCAGCACTGTGACGTCACTCACAGGTCCTGCATCGTGTCGGCACCAGAGGCTACAGATGATTCTGCAGCAGCATCGGCGTTTGCAGGTAAGTCGATGTAGCTACTTACCTGCAAACGCTGGTGCTGCTGCAGAATCAAGTGTAGCCTCTGGTGCCGACACGATGCAGGACCTGTGAGTGACGTCACAGTGCTGCACTGCCAGAAGCTGGGCGTTGTGAAGAGAAGTGGATGACACTTCTATACACAACGCCCAGCTAGTAATAGTAGTAAACACGCCCCGATGTACGCACATAATACACGCCCAGTTGTACTTTTACTTTTCAACACGCCCAGTTGTACTTTTGCAAGCCTCATTTGCATAAATACGAAAATGGTCATAACTTGGCCAAAAATGCTCGTTTTTTAAAAATAAAAACGTTACTGTTATCTACATTGCAGCGCCTATCTGCTGCAATAGCAGATAGGGGCTGCAAAATCTGGTGACAGAGCCTCTTTAAAAAAAATGTGATAAAAAGTGATCAAAAAGTCGCATCTACTCTCAAATGGTACCAATAAAAACTGCAAGTCGTCCCGCAAAAAACAAGACCTTATACAGCTATGCCGACGCAAAAATAAAAAAGTTACAGCTCTTCGAATGTGACAATGGAAAAATGTAAAAAATGGCTTGGACATTAGGGCCCAGAATGCCAGCAGGGGGAAGGGGTTAAACACTTGCCGTTTAGATCCGGAATGCTATTTATTTACTAACCCCATAAATGTAACTTTTTTTCATTCAAAGTAAACAAATCCATTCATGTGATATGGACTTGTGGCAGTTCTGACCAAAATAGGACAGGTCCTACTCCTGTCCATTTTTGACGGAACAGTCTCGGCCTTGTCATTGATTTGGTCCATGAAACAACGGACTGCATCCGCGTGCGTTCCGTGTTTCATAGATCCGTCATTAACGGCTGTACGATGGCCAATGGAAGTGTGCATGAGGCCTTAAACTGGTATTCCACAGGCTGTTAATCTAGTTTTTGGCTTTTTTTCTTTTTTTTTTTTGCATTGTTGCAATTTTTATCTGCTTTTTAATTGCTGTGAAAAACTAATTGTAAAATCCACATGTGTCTTACCACGAATCTCCGGCGGTTTTTGGTTGTGCAGTTATGAGGTGAAGCACGTTACTCTTGGTGCATAGTTTTCTGCAAGTTCTGTTCAGATGAATGGAAATTATTTTGAGTTGCAAAAAATTTCTGCAACAAAATGTACCGTATGACCGCAGCCGAACAGTCTTATCTTTTTCTGGCAGCATGTGGGAGTAGATTTCTGTGTAACAGAAGTACAGTAAAAAATAGTGTAGTACCGTGTTAGCCAGAGACAATATGAAATGTTAAATACTTTTGTGTCAAAAAAGACAAAAGTATAATAGGTATGATACCTTTTATTGGCTAACCATAGAAGTTCTATATGCGGCTTTCAGAGCACAGAGGCTCCTTCTTCAGGCAGTTTACAAATGAATGACTTAGAAAAGGCCTCAATCTAACACCAGGATTTATGAGCCACTACATGGACACACGTCACGTCCCCCATCAGACTGACTCCAGATGCCTTAACTCCTAAGTCATCACTCCTATAACCTCCGTTTTATTGCCCCGGCTTATCTTAATGATGTATCACTTCATGTACTAATTGTCTTTGTGTAACATCTAAATGTTGTGCTTTTTTCTAAGTCATTCATTTGTAAACTGCCTGAAGAAGGAGCCTCTGCGCTCTGAAGGCCGCATATAGAACTTTTATGGTTAGCCAATAAAGGTATCATACCTATTATACTTTTGTCTTTGACACAAAAGTATTTAACATTTCATGTGTAACAGAGGAAAAGAAAGTTATTTTAGCTGTCAACCTAAAATGTTGTTCAGTGTGAGACCAAACATCCGTTTAGTGGGTTCTCCTGGTGCCATGATAACCAGTCTGCCTGTTCAGGGGACACGTCTCTTGTAATCCTTGTTGATAGTGGATCTGTTTTTCACGTAGATGTATATTAATCTAAGCTGTTTGTGGATACTGTGGGGACAAGAAACCAGGGATTATATTCTCCTGCCTGGTGGGGAAGAAATTTGTGCTTTCCTTTTGGTTCTACTTCACATTTTAACTTTTTCATAACCAAAACAATATTTTTGTAGAATTGATTTTCTTTAAAAATAGCAAAGGAGTTTAGACCAAAACAGAAGCCAATGGATCACATGACTTTAAGGGCCAGTTCACACTGAGTTTTTTTTTTAATGCGGAAACCGTGCCAAAAAATGTCCGAAAATGCCTCCCATTGATTTCAATGGGAGGCGTTTTTTCCTGTGAGCGGAAAAACAGTCTCGCGGGAAAAAGAAGCAACATGCCCTATGTTAGTGCGTTTACGTCTCTGACCTCCCATTGACATCAATGAGTGGCAGAGAAAGCGTGTTTCGTAGCGTTTTTTTTGCCTGCATCACTCAATGGCCACGGGGGAAAAACGGCACGAAAATCGGCGTGCAAAATCTGCCTCAAAATTCCAAACAGAATTTTGAGGCAGATTTTCCGCCTGCAAAAAACGGTGTGATCCCAGCCTAACATGGAACCGTCAGTTTTCTGTTTTTTTGTTTTTTTACTGGGTAGAATAGCGTAGTAGATTACTCAACCTAGATGGAATGTAAGAATTTTAATAATCCGGATAACCCCTTTTAAGGCCCTGCTCAGTTTTTCTATGCGTAACGTGTGCTCTGGGAAAAGCTACCGGCGTACCCACTAGGCGTATCCATAGGGCTCCGTTTGCCCAATCGAGGCAAATGAGTGTCCTATTGACCTTTTTGTTGGGCCTGTATACCGCAAAAAATAAAAAGTATGTGTTAGTGTCATGGACTATGCTATTCTGTATACAGTAATAAAGTGTGTGTGTGTGTATATATTATTAATATAATTCTTTTTATACAGTGGGACTTTCTGGGCGTGGCATTCCACAGGCCTAGCTGAATCAATTGAGACAAACGTCTAAATGGAAAGATTTTGCTTTCATTTTTTGGGAAAAATATAATTTTATAAAATAATAGGTTTGTTTTAGGGCTTATTGACACGAATGGGTTCAAATCGGCCGTGAAAAACTTTGTATCCATTCAGGGCCATATTTCATAGATCCCTCAGACTTGAGTCTATTGAAGGATCTGTGAAAACAGGGGAAAAATAGGGCATGTCCTATTTTTTTTCATGGTCCATTAGAAAAACGGCCATGTGAATAGCCCTATAGAAGTACATTGGTTCTAATGCAGCCGTGTGTTGGCTGTTAAACAAAAAAATACATCACACGACGGATTATGCCGTTCATGTGAATAACCTCTTAGCCTTACAGAGTGAGTTTTATATACTTTACTATGATATTTCGATAATTTTGAATTTATAGAAATCTGCCACATATCCAGCCCTATTAAAGTTTATTAAAAGGAATTTAGATGTATTCAGTGATCATAATAAAGTTCCTTAATACAATTACAGTGGCAGTTCAGTGGGATGGAATATGAAGATGTAAGATGCGATCTAAACACAGTAATTGTATATGACAGACTTAATCAATGATTGTTATAACTACTTACCCAAGATTAGTGTGTTTAACCTGCTCAAATAAGAACATTGGCTTGTGTGGAGTTTCTCCAACAGCGAGTACTTTATCAATGGGCCAAAGTAGTGGCTTACTATCTATTGTTGTCTGGCCATACACCATTGGTGGCCATTTTACTAGGCTTCTGACTTGATCTATGACCTAAGCTGGGTGTCTATTGATGGGATGCACATCTGTCGTTTGGCACAAATGTAAAAAGTATTGCCAATGACTGCACCATAGTGATCCGTATGTTAGTGAGTCTTCCCTCAAGCCAATGTTTCTGGGGTAGAATGATGTATTTATGTGGCATGCGTTGGAGCATACCACGTTTTGTGTGTCTTTTGGTCAGATTTGTACAAAATGGGAAAAAGAGAACCTCTTTCTGAAATTGGAGGCATACAGAGGTCCAGTAGGGCCACATGTATATCTAAGGGTTCCATTTTATTACTCCATAGAACAGAGACCTTATACAGTTATGTCCCAAGCTGCCAGCTATATAACATTTTTAAAGAAACCTGATTAGAAAGGAAGTAGCTAGCTTCGGATTCTAATGTCACCATTGAATTACACTTTAACTTGCCTTGCATAAATTGCATCACTGATAGATAAATAGATTTTTGGTCACTTTTGTAGCCAAATAATGTTTACAGTAAAATTAGCCTCATGAGTGCATAATTTATATATATATATATATTTATTTATTTTAAACGGCTCACAATGATGAACAAAACATACTTGACACACCGATCCCCCGCTGCTGCCTGGTCTCCTGCCAGTCTATACTTCCTGCAGCATCGATGACGTATCGACACAGGGACATGCATGTGACCGCAGCAGCCAATTATTGGTTTAAGGGTCCTTGTTTTGATCAGTGGAAGTCTGGATGCTGAGACACCCCTGTGCCTCTTTGACTCTGATCAGTTCTTACCGCAACTCCTATGGGAGTCTTGGTAAGTTCTGTATGGGCACCAGGTCCTGCACCAAAAATGTGTGTGGTGTGGTTTTTATTTTTGTTTTTTACTCTGAACCTTTAAAAAAAAATTTCAGTCCTATTCAATCTGGTATCATAAGCGGACGTAAACAGGTGTTCAGGGACTTTTGCATTGATGGCTTATTCTTTGGATCGGTGGGGGATACGAATCCTGGAAACCCCACCGATCAGCTGACTGAAGGGGCCGCATTGACGACCGATGTGGCCTTTTCATAGCTTACCAGGCTTGTCATTCAAGTGAATGGGACCGGGCTGCAGATAACTGCAATCCAAGACACGGCCACTATGAAAGTGTACGGCGATGTGACTTGTAAACTATGAAGAGACCCCGACAATTTTTGCCACGAACCCTTAGTCAGCTGATTAATTGGAGGTGCTGGGAGTTGGACCCCCACTGATTTTGATATTGATGACTAATGTTCTCTCTAAGTCTTGTCAGCTCCTGATCGGGGCAGTTAGGGAGCAGGGCAAGTCTCCATCAATGGTGGGTGATCTGATGACCAAAAGTAATACCCCTAGTAAATGCTAATATAGCATACTAAATAAGAGAAGAGAACTTATTTTACATTAGATTTAATTACTTTTTGAAATACTTTATGACAAGCACAACAGTAAAATAGACAACACCAATTAGGCCTGATTAACACGAGCGCTGCGCATCTCGGACATGAAAAACTGCAGTTTTTCACGTCCGAGGTGCATCTGTGCTCAGCGCTGCGGGATGCAATGTCACACATCCCCCCCCCCCCCCCCCCATAGTTGAGTCTATGGAGTGATGCACGAAAAGAATGGACATGTCCTATTTTCCCACGGACCCTTCATACGGTCCGTTGAAACAACGGCTATGTGAACGGCCGCATTGAATTAAATAGGTCCGTGGGACGGCCGCTGTTTCAACGTCCGATCCATGGACGTTTAACACGCTCGTGTAAATAAGCCCTTCTAGACATCAATGCCAATAAATACTCTACGGACGGACCACGGACTTTCACCCGCATTTGCAGACTGTGCTCAGATTATAAAATATCGGGGCACGGTCCGTAAATGCAAAAAATAGGACAAGTCCTATTCTTTGCGAGTTATTTCTACAGCCCGGACAGACATCCGTAAATATACGGGAAGGTGTCTCTAGCCCATAAAAATGAATGTATCAGTATTTTTATCTGCAATTACAGATCCGTAATTGTGGATAAAAATTGCGGTCGTGTGCATGGGGCCCAAGTGGTAATAAATAGCATAGGTAACACTTTTTTTATCTAGTAAAGATGAGAAGGTCACAACTCTGGTTGAATTAAAAAACAATTAAAGTAATACAATTGAGATATTACTACTAAAAAGAAAACCTGCCTGGGTTTGAACCAGGGACCTTTCACATGTAAGGTTAACACACGAACCACTGCGCAACAAACTGATAGGCAAAGCAGCTTCAGAGTGTTATATAAACTTTTTCAACCAGTACAAGTCAGTCAACACTCAGCCGTATTACATAATGTAAACTTGCCAAGAAGTAGTAGTTTGGGATCAATTCTATTACGGCCGGCACTGTCTGTCTCTCCTGAGGTCTGTCTGTTGCGTGGGGGTGGTAACTGGTCCGAATAAGACTCATGTCAGACTAGCTGCCCTGCATGCAGTGTGAACTCTGAGGGCTTATTCAGATGAACGTGATATACGTTCGTGCAACGCGCGTGATTTTTCACGCGCCTCGCACGGACTTATATTAGTCTATGGGGCCGTGCAGACAGTCCGTGATTTTTACGCAGCGTGAGTCTGCTGCGTAAAACTCACATGTCCGTTCTTCTTCGCGCATCACGCACCCATTGAAGTCAATGGGTGCGTGAAAATCACGTGGACCACACGGAAGCACTTCCGTGGGACGCACGTGATGCACGCAACAGCAGTGAAAAGTATGAATGAAAAAAAAAGCACCACGTGCTTTTCTGTTTACAAACATACAAACGGAGTATCATAATGATGGCGGCTGCGCAAAAAGCACGCAGCCGCGCACGATATGATCATGACACACGGAGCTGTTAAGTACCTTTTGCGCACGCAAAGCGCTGCGTTTTTTGCGTGCGCAAAACGCACACGCTCGTGTGAATCGAGCCTGACTGAGGCTCACCAATCCCGGCCCCGCTTGTAGCTTTCCCACGGTAATGAAGTATAGGAAAGCTACAAGCAGGGCTGTGATTAGTAAGTCCAACACTCCCCACCCCCCCCCCCCCACCTGGTCTCGGTCTGCGCCGAGGTTGTGACGTCCGGACCAGGTAAATCGCTGGTCCAGGGACCGACTCAATGACGGTCTGTCTCTGACTGAGGTTAGTGACAGACCGTCATACGCTCCACCTCCTCACTGTCCGCAGCCACTCCAACTCCTCCTTTCTGCCCGCCACCTGCTACCCTTCTTGATTTCTCTGCGCATGTAAATTTTGGCGCATGCGCAGTGCAAATCATATGTGGGAAAAGAAGAAATCCCGGACAGTGCTCTGACAACCAGCACATTGTCCCTCCACGTATTACACATCGTACTGACACCCCATGTACTATTCACAGCACTGACCCCCATTCATCACATTTATTTATTACATTATCACACACTATTGACACTTCCATACCATACACATTTATTTTATACCATACATTCACATCCTAGCGCTTCACTGACACTTATTTATCGCACACTTGTGAGCACTTAGTTCGCCACTCCCTTCAAGACTAGTGGGAGTGGCTATCACTATTTAATGCACCCTCCTTCTGAAGCTTTTTTGACCTGTCTGCGTCCTGCTGGGAACGGGTTTTCACACACCCACTTAGTAAGTATGGCCTTTTCTGTGGTTTTGAAACCCCCCAACATCAAGAAATTAAAGAGACTCTGTCACCAGATTATCAAATCCCTATCTCCTATTGAATGTGATCGGCGCTGCAATGTAGATAACGGCAAAGCTGTTTTTAATTTTTTTTTATTTTTTTAAAAACTATCATTTTTGCCCAAGTTATGAGCAATTTTATATTTATGCAAATGAGCTTTTCAATGGACAACTGGGCGTGTTCTCGTTTTACCAACTGGGCGTGTATTGTGTTTTTACCAACTGGGCGTGTTTACTGGTTTACCAACTGGGCATTGTCAATAGAAGTGTATGATGCTGACAAATCGGCCTCATACACTTCTCATCGTTCCCACCCAGCTACTTTCACTGCGGACACACAGCGTGGCGTCACCCACAGGTCCTTCAACCTTGGCGTTGGACAGAGAAGATACATCGGCTCCAGGCGTCCGAGAGGGTAATATGCTCGTCTCTAGGGAGTTTACTATGCTTTTTTTCAAGAATCTATCAAACTGTTGATTTGGCCACTCCTAACATTTTGTGCGATCTCTCTGATGGATTTCTTCCTTTTTTCTTTCAGCCTAAGGGTATGTGCACACACACTAATTACGTCCGTAATTGACGGACGTATTTCGGCCGCAAGTACCGGACCGAACACACTGCAGGGAGCCGGGCTCCTAGCATCATACTTATGTACGATGCTAGGAGTCTCTGCTTCGCTGCAGGACAACTGTCCCGTACTGAAAACATGATTACAGTACGGGATAGTTGTCCTGCAGCGAGGCAGGGACTCCTAGCGTCGTACATAAGTATGATGCTAGGAGCCCGGCTCCCTGCACTGTGTTCGGTCCGGGACTTGCGGCCGAAATACGTCCGTCAATTACGGACGTAATTAGTGTGTGTGCACATACCCTTCCGATGGTCTGTTTCACTTGCATTGAGAGCTCCATGTTGTGTGTTCACAGCAACAGCTTGCAAATGCCACACCTGGAATCAACTCCAGATCTTTTACATGCTTAATTGATGATGGATTAACGAGGGAATAGCCCATACAGCCCATTAAATAGCTTTTGAGATACTTGTCCAATTACCTTTGGTCCCTTGAAAAGGAGGCAGCTACATATTAAAGAGGTGTTATTCCTAAACCCTTCCTCAAATTAGGATGTAAATCCAACAGAGAAAAAGGGGACCAAACGGCGCTGCTCAGGAAGGATGTCAGATGAGAGGAGATTGTAAATAAATAATAAATTTATTGGGAGTAAGGTAGGCTACGCGTTTCGACGCCGGACCGGCGTCTTCATCAGGCCAATGCATACAGTGCGATATTTGCTTCTTTATATACATGGAGGAATTGACAAAAGATTGGCTAACAAATTAGTGAAAAAAAAAAAACGCCAACATAGGCGGGTCAGAGGTCACACACAGCGTTTGCCTGATGTTTACAAACATATTCTAAAATTTACATAAAAACATACAAATGTAATGACATAAATGTATTAAAAGATGTCTCTAAGGAGAAAAACACAAAATGAACCTTGTATGGAACGTGGGCATTTCTAAGGAGAATATATATCTAAAGGACGGCCGGTGACACGCAGAGTTGAACCGCACAACAGTTCAACATGTAGGAAATGAGCCGCACGATGGAACGCAACAAGCAGGGTCGATTTGTGAATGAATGGACTATAGAACACACCAGACCGCAAACAGTAGGTCACGTGGGGCATGGAAGGGGACCGCAAGCATCTGGGACATTCGCCGCAATATTGGGCCGCAAGACTGCAAAGGCGAATGGACCGGAGCAAAGTACGTAATTAAAAAGTTTTTCAAGTTGCTTAAAAATAATGTCAGAAATGTGTATTTCGGACCGTAATAATATAAACTTAATGTGTTTGTTTGATGGGTGTGTAAATAGAAACATAAAAACCGTGATGATGAGATTATATATATATATATATATATATATATATATATATATAGTGTGCGCGGAAGGTACTGTGATGAATGGGAAAAAAACCTGAGGGTGTAAACATACTACCATTGGATAGCCCAAAAATTTTTTTTTGGGAGCATGACAGGTACATGAAGCATTTTAATCTAAGGACGTTTCTATGAGGTCATTCAGGCCATTTGGGTGCAGGGTCTCCAATTTGAAGATCCAAAAATTCTCTCTGTTTGAGTTTTACAAACCTATTGGGGGTATGTATGTTTACACCCTCAGGTTTTTTTCCCATTCATCACAGTACCTTCCGCGCACTATATATATATATATATATATATATATATATATATATATAATCTCATCATCACGGTTTTTATGTTTCTATTTACACACCCATCAAACAAACACAAAGTTTATATTATTACGGTCCGAAATACACATTTCTGACATTATTTTTAAGCAACTTGAAAAACTTTTTAATTACGTACTTTGCTCCGGTCCATTCGCCTTTGCAGTCTTGCGGCCCAATATTGCGGCGAATGTCCCAGATGCTTGCGGTCCCCTTCCATGCCCCACGTGACCTACTGTTTGCGGTCTGGTGTGTTCTATAGTCCATTCATTCACAAATCGACCCTGCTTGTTGCGTTCCATCGTGCGGCTCATTTCCTACATGTTGAACTGTTGTGCGGTTCAACTCTGCGTGTCACCGGCCGTCCTTTAGATATATATTCTCCTTAGAAATGCCCACGTTCCATACAAGGTTCATTTTGTGTTTTTCTCCTTAGAGACATCTTTTAATACATTTATGTCATTACATTTGTATGTTTTTATGTAACTTTTAGAATATGTTTGTAAACATCAGGCAAACGCTGTGTGTGACCTCTGACCCGCCTATGTTGGCGGGTTTTTTTTCACTAATTTGTTAGCCAATCTTTTGTCAATTCCTCCATGTATATAAAGAAGCAAATATCGCACTGTATGCATTGGCCTGATGAAGACGCCGGTCCGGCGTCGAAACGCGTAGCCTACCTTACTCCCAATAAATTTATTATTTATTTACAATCTCCTCTCATCTGACATCCTTCCTGAGCAGCGCCGTTTGGTCCCCTTTTTCTCTGTTGGATTTACATTACCTCTTGACAACAAACTTGCTTTGTTTGTGCACGGACCTGGCAGCAGCTCTCATACGCTTACGACATCCTAACCGGTGTCCACGACCCTAGGTGAGCAAATTTCCATCCCTTTGCCCCTTGGTTTTTATCGTTTTATTTTGCACAATCTGGCGCCGTGTCTGTTTTATCTGTTTCTAGTCAAATTAGGATGTGACTACCCTCAAATTAAAGCTGAGAGTCTGCACTTTAAGCCCATATTGACTATATAACTGCATATTCTATGTTTTGGTAAACGGCTAAAATGCCAAAACTTGTCACTGTCCAAATAATTCTGGACTGTAAATCTCCCATGAAGCATTGCCTATACTCCTGCAGATTCCCCCTTACTATATTATTTTCCAGATTTTTATGTACTCGTTCATTAGTGAACCATAATTCTGAACCTCTAATTAGTTCTGTGTAAATTGCCAGAACGCTTTCCAGGACACACAATATTATTCATGATGTACACCTTACAGTTCTCTTGTAATGTATATTCAAGTGTCATCTTATGTCTGGTGTCTACTGCCTGCCCCACCCAGCAACGCCACCTTATATATCGGCCAACAGTCATTAATACATCTTTGTACCGCCGTGTCACCGTATGCGCTTCGCTATGACAAATCAACACAAACAGACTTTTCTCTATGGTATAAATTAAAAAGGCATTCTGTTCTGTAATCTCCGTGGAAATAATGAGCTGCAACATGGCTTTACTTCTGAACATGCAGTTTACTGGAAGCAATAAATGACACAGTGCTGCCCCCCTCTGATCATTTTACTGTTGACGCCTTAATATTTACAAGTAAAGGTCTATATTACTGGGTTCCTAAATCCTTAAAGAGGACTTGTCTGCTCTCCTTACGTGAGTTTTTGGAAACCATTGCATTCCCCATAAAACAACAATGCTGAAGTTTATTTAGAACTCCACTTTGTGCTGTTCCTATTAGTCCTCCTGGAAATGTATGAATTGACTACTGGGCTCTAACGGTGTTGACCATATGGGACCTTATTGACAAGGGGAATGGTAACACCCATTTACTTTATTTATTTGGTAACCACGCCCCCCTCCTCTAGGCTCCACCAACTGTTTTAAAAAGGGGAAAGAGCAGGGAAAACTACACACAAATCGCATTCCCCGTTTTTTTTGTTCAGCTTTTGGACAGTCTGTGACAGACGTTTCTATGCCAGTGGACTGCATCGTCCTAAGGACGCAGATACTATTGAATGTGGCATCGCCACTGCTGTAGCAGCCATAGTGGCTGCTAGTGGCGCCACCGGGCTTGGGGAGGGGGGTTCCCACATGCCCAGTGGCGCCGCTGTAGCTACTACAGCGGTAGCGACGCCACTGACAAACTTTGTAGAAACTTCATGCTTTGATATCTCTTCTCAGTGACTCATTATTTATGCATTTATCCCAGTTTGAAATATATTCAAAATTAAAGTGCAGTTGTGAGCTTAAATAGAATGTCTACTCTTCAACACCCTTTTTTTATTTGTATGTCTTTGTTAAAGGGAATGTGTCGCTAGAAATTTTTTTTTTTTTTTAGTTAAACAGTTAATCTATACATGATTAGACACTGTTCTAATTTTTTCACAAGTCAGGAAATATTATTATAAATTAGATTCTAATTTATAACCTTTCCATGTGCTGGTCAATAGAGAATTCCCAAAATTGCAGCATTGGCATGTGGTAAAGCAACCTCATTGCTTTATGCTGCAAAATTGGAGAAGACACACTCGCTCTAGTGAGCTCAATTAATCCCCCTCCTTTATCCTGGCTACTGCCAGGAGAAAGGAGGTGGTTGAATGTCCAAGCCTCCTACACGGTGTGCCGCCATTTTTTGAACGAATGCACAGTGTAGTAGGTTTACATACAGTGGTAATCACACAGTAAAACACAAACATAACTTACCTGCTCCTGCCGCCGCTCCCTCCGCTCCTAGTCCTTGCTTCTGAACACATGTCCGGAAGCCGCGACCGGAAGTAGTCCTCTTACTGTCCGGCCGCTACTTCCGGTCCACAAGAACATGGCGCCGGATGTCGCTCGGCCGAAGACCTTCCTTTTGGACTGTGTGGGAGCGGCGCATTCACCGTTCCCACACAGACGGCGTACACCATAGTGAATGGAACGTCTCCCGTTCGCATTCTCTATAGGGATGTATGTGCCGTATTCCATCTCTGTATGTGTCGTTAATCGACACATACAGAGTTGAAACAAAAATTGCAGCCCCCATAGTGAAGTAAAAGTTAGAAAAAAGAAAAAAGTAAAACACAAATAAATAAAAGCGAATTAATTTTTTTTCGCGACACCTGTCCTTTTAAAGGGAACCTGTCACCAGCATTTCACCTATTGAACGCTACTCGCCCCTCGCTGGCCGCTGCTATCAGAAGTTCATTGCCGTTATCCCCTCTCCTGATCTCCTCCGACTGCAAATAACGGTTTGCAAACATTTTGTGCCTTTTATCATAATAATCCGGTGTCCCTTTGTTCGCACACACCAGAAGAGGACATCAATTCACAAGCGCAGGATTTTGTGTGCTGGGGGAAGGCGATGAGCTGTCAATCAAATGTAAGAAGGCGGGGTAAACTCGGAAAGACTTGAAATGATCACTAACCTAAATATGATTGTGTAAATGAACATTTATGGCATGGAGCTGTACGGTCTTGGCCAAAAGTTTTGAGACAGACGAATTTTAGTTTTTTTTTTTTTACAAAGTTTGCTTCTTCAGTGTGTTAGATCTTTTAGTCAGCTGTTTCTATGGTACACTGAATTATGCTATAGCATTCTGGATACCTGCTGGATATTCGCTTCTGGGCCAAATCCTGACGGACTGACAATCCATTCTTGTCTAATCCGTGCTTGGAGTTTATCACAGTTTTTGTTTGCCCACCCACTTTTTGAGGATTGACCACAGGTTCTCAATGGGATGGACATCTGGGGAGTTTCCTGGCCATAGACCCAACATTTTAACACCGATCCACTTAGTTATCACTTTTGCCTTGTGACATGGTGCTACATCATGCCGGAAAATGCATGGTTCAAGAGCAACTTCTCCCAGCGAACGAGGAGCGATTGGATGATGGGGATGTTTAGATGCCATTCTTTATTCATGGATGTTTTCTTAGGCAAAATTGTGAGTGAGCCCTCACCCTTGGATGAAAAGCAATACATAAATAGTCTCAGGATGCTCATGGTAGCGCTCACCTTTTCTTCTCCGGACAATCATTCTTCCAGATGTCCCAAACAGTCTGAAGGGGGCTTAATCAGAGAAAATAACTGTACCCCAGTCCTCTGCAGTCCAAACCCTGTAATTGTAATTGCTGCAGAATGTCAGTCTGTCCTTAAAGAGGCTCTGTCACCAGATTTTGCAACCCCTATCTGCTATTGCAGCAGATAGGCGCTGCAATGTAGATTACAGTAACGTTTTTATTTTTAAAAAACGAGCATTTTTGGCCAAGTTATGACCATTTTTGTAGTTATGCAAATGAGGCTTGCAAAAGTCCAAGTGGGTGTGTTTAAAAGTAAAAGTCCAAGTGGGCGTGTATTATGTGCGTACATCGGGGCGTTTTTAATACTTTCACTAGCTGGGCGCTCTGAAGAGAAGTAACATCCTCTTCTCTTCAGAACGCCCAGCTTCTGACAGTGCAGATCTGTGACGTCACTCACAGGTCCTGCATCGTGACGGCCACATCGGCACCAGAGGCTACAGTTGATTCTGCAGCAGCATCAGCGTTTGCAGGTAAGTCGATCTTACCTGCAAACGCTGATGCTGCTGCAGAATCAACTGTAGCCTCTGGTGCCGATGTGGCCGTCACGATGCAGGACCTGTGAGTGACGTCACAGATCTGCACTGTCAGAAGCTGGGCGTTCTGAAGAGAAGAGGATGTTACTTCTCTTCAGAGCGCCCAGCTAGTGAAAGTATTAAAAACGCCCCGATGTACGCACATAATACACGCCCACTTGGACTTTTACTTTTAAACACACCCACTTGGACTTTTGCAAGCCTCATTTGCATAACTACAAAAATGGTCATAACTTGGCCAAAAATGCTCGTTTTTTAAAAAAAAAACGTTACTGTAATCTACATTGCAGCGCCTATCTGCTGCAATAGCAGATAGGGGTTGCAAAATCTGGTGACAGAGCCTCTTTAATGATTTTCTTGGAGAGAAGTGGCTTCTTTGCTACCCTTCTTGACACCAGGCCAGCCTCCAAAAGCCTTCACCTCACTGTGCGTGCAGATGCACTGACACCTGCCTGCGGCTATTCCTGAGCAAGCTCTGCACTGGTGTTGAACTGATCCCGTAGCTGAATCCTCTTTAGGAGACGGGCCTGTCACTTGCTGGACTTTCTTGGGCGCCATGAAGCCTTCTTCACAGCAATTGTACCTCTCTCCTTTAACCCCTTAAGGACGCAGCCTAGTTTGGGCCTTAAAGGGAATGTGTTGCCAGAAAAACATGTTTTTTTTTTAAAAATTAAACATTTAGTGTGTGGGTGATTAAACATTGTTCAAATTTTATTTTATTTTTTCGCGAGTCAGGAAATATTATAAATTATTTCTAATTTATAATACTACCCATTTTTGGTCACTAGATGGAGCTAGTTCCCAAAATTGCAGCATTGCAACATTGGGTTAAAAGCCCTCGCTCTAGTGAGCTCTCAGCTTCCCCCCCTCCTTTATCCTGGGATAAACGAGGGGTTTGAACGGTGTAACCTCCTACACTGTGTGTCGCCATTTTTTGAGCTAACACACAGCGTAGTAGGTTTACATACAGTAGTAAACACACAAACACGAACATACATTGAAAGCTCTTACCTGCTCCTGCCGCCGCGGCTCCCTCCGGCCCGTCCGCTCCGTTTGCTGCCGCTGGTCCAAGTGCACAAATCCGGAAGCCGCGACCGGAAGTAGTAATATTACTGTCCGGCCGCGACTTCCGGTCCACAGGAAAATGGCGCCGGACGGCGCCAATTTCGAATTGGACTGTGTGGGAGCGGCGCATGCGCAGTTCCCACACAGACGCCGTACACGGAAGTCAATGGGACGGGAGCCGTTCACAGTCCCTATGGGACTGTGGCTGCCGTGTTCCATGTCTGTATGTGTCGTTAATCGACACAGACAGAAATGGAACAAAAAATGGCAGCCCCCATAGGGAAGAAAAAGTGTAAAAATAAGAAAAAGTAAAACACAAACACACAAATGAATATAAACGTTTTTAATAAAGCACTAACATCTTTAACATATAAAAAAATAATTTGTGATGACACTGTTCCTTTAAGGCTCAGAGCCCATTTTACAAATCTGACATATTTCACTTTATGTGGTAATAACGTCGGAATGCTTAAACCTATCCAAGCGATTTTGAGATTGTTTTCTCGTGACACTTTGGGCTTCATGTTCGTGGTAAAATTTGGTCGATATATTCAGTCTTTATTTGTGAAAAATTGCAAAATTTAGAGAAAATGTACAAAAATTAGCATTTTTCAGAATTTAAATGCATCTGCTTGAAAAACAGACGGTTATACCACCCAAAATAGTTACTAGTTCACATTTCCCATATGTCTACTTTAGATTGGCATCGTTTTTTGAACATTATTTTATTTTTCTTGGACGTTACAAGGCTTAGAACATAAACAGCAATTTCTCATATTCTTAAGAAAATTTCAAAACCCTTTTTTTGAAGGTACCAGTTCAGTTCTGAAGTGGATTTGAGGGGCCTATGTATCAGAAACCCCCATAAAACACCCCATTTTAAAAACTAGACCCCTCAAAGTATTCAAAACAGAATATAGAAAGTTTTTTAACCCTTCAGGCATTTCACAGGAATTAAAGCAAAGTGGAAATGAAATTTGCAAATTTCATTTTTTCTGCTGAATTTCAATTTTATAAAAAAAAAATCTGTAACAGAGAAGGTTTTACCAGAGAAATACTACAAAATATGTATTGTCCAGATTCTGCAGTTTTTAGAAATGTCCCACATGTGGCCCTACTGCGCTCGTGGACTAAAACACAAGCCCCAGAAGCAAAGAAGCACCTAGTGCATTTTGAGGCCTCTTTTTTATTAGAATATATTTTAGGCAGCATGCCAGGTTTGAAGAGGTGTTGAGGTATCAAAACAATGGAAACCCACCAGAAGTGACCCCATTTTGGAAATTACACCCCTCATGGAAAAAAAACATAAATGAATTCCATGAGGGGTGTAATTTCCAAAATGGGGTCACTTCTGGTGGGTTTCCATTGTTTTGATACCTCAACACCTCTTCAAACCTGGCATGCTGCCTAAAATATATTCTAATAAAAAAGAGGCCTCAAAATGCACTAGGTGCTTCTTTGCTTCTGGGGCTTGTGTTTTAGTCCACGAGCGCAGTAGGGCCACATGTGGGACATTTCTAAAAACTGCAGAATCTGGACAATACATATTTAGTAGTATTTCTCTGGTAAAACCTTCTCTGTTACAGATTTTTTTTTTATAAAATTGAAATTCAGCAGAAAAAATGAAATTTGCAAATTTCATTTCCACTTTGCTTTAATTCCTGTGAAATGCCTGAAGGGTTAAAAAACTTTCTATATTCTGTTTTGAATATATTCTATGTTCTGTTTTTTCACAGCACCTATTTGAATTGGGCTGTGAAATGAAAAAAATGATATTTTTTCCAATAAGATGTCATTTTTGATCAAAATTTCTTATTTTCACAAGGAACAACATACCCCATTTTGTTGCCCAGTTTGTCCTTAGTGCGGCAATACCCCATTTGTGGTGATAAACTGCCGTTTGGGCCCATGGTAGGGCTCAGAAGGAAAGGACCACCATTTGGCCTACTGGAGCTTTTCTGGTGCTAAGTCATGTATGCAGAAGCCCCTGAGGTACCAGTACAGTTGAAACCCCCGAGAAGTGACCCCATTTTAAAAACTACACCCCTTAAGACATTCATCTAGAGGTGTAGTGAGTATTTTGACCCCACAGGTACTGTGTAAAAGATAATGCGCAGCAGATGGTGCAGAGTGAGATTTGCAATTTTATATATATGGCATGTCAGTGTCCGATATAGGGTGCCCAGCATGCGCCACCGGAGATTTACACCCCTTAAATTGTAATGTGGGTTCTCCTGGGTACGGCAATACCCTACATGTGGCTGTTATCAGCTGCCTGGGCACACGTCAGGGCTTAGAAGGGAAGGACCACCATTTGGCCTACTGGAGCTTTTCTGGTGCTAAGTCATGTATGCAGAAGCCCCTGAGGTACCAGTACAGTTGAAACCCCCGAGAAGTGACCCCATTTTAAAAACTACACCCCTTAAGACATTCATCTAGAGGTGTAGTGAGCATTTTGACCCCACAGGTATTGTGTAAAAGATAATGCAAAGCAGATGGTGCAGTGTGAGATTTGCAATTTTATATATATATATATATATATATATATGCCATTTCAGTGTCCAATATATTGTGCCCAGCATGCGCCACCGGAGATATACACCCCTTAAATTGTAATGTGGGTTCTCCTGGGTACGGCAATACCCTACATGTGGCTGTTATCAGCTGCCTGGGCATACGGCAGGGCTCTGAAGGGAAAGATGAGGGGGGTAAGCTGTGCGGAGTGCATCAGGGTAGATTAAAAATCAAGGGATGTATGATACATTTTAAAACAATCTTTTATACAGAGCCCTGGTTTTTCGGGACACGTGTCACATTGGTATAATATGTCCTCCCTTATCCCCCTCTTATAGCAGACTCTGCACCTCTTTTGACTCTTTCCCTTTCCACCGGTTTGGGGAACTTCTCCTGGAAAGTGTTGCCCTGGTACGATGCGTGTGGCCTCGCTTCCAGAAGTACTGGGTTCCCCCCCTTCCTGGTCCCTAAAGATTAGATCTTGAAATTCCAGGAAAGTTCCCCTCTGGCCTGCACATCGACGTAGCATGTACGCATTGTACAAAGCCATCTGTATGATGTGCCCGGCCAGCTTCTTATACCACACCGCATGGCGCTGTAGGGCTTCAGGTTTTGATCTGACAAGTCCACCCCTCCCATGTACCTATTGTAGTCCAGGATGCAGTCTGGTTTGGGGGTGGCCTTTCCTTCATATATCCTAAACCTGTACGTATACTCTGATGCACTCTCGCACAGCTTATACATCTTCACGCCATACCTTGCCCTCTTACCCGGCAGGTACTGGCGGAATTGAACCCTCCCTTTAAAATGTACCAGGGACTCCTCAATAGAAATACACTTCTCGGGGGTGTATGCTTGGGAAAACCGGGCACTGAAACGGTCTAATAGGGGTCTCCGTTTATACAAACGGTCAAAACTGGGGTCATCTCGGGGTGGGCACGGCTCATTATCAGTATAATGTAAGAAGCGAAGTATTGCCTCATTTATTTATTTTTTTTAGGTTCCAGTTCAGTTCTGAAGTTTCTTTGAGGGGCCCATATATTAGAAACCCCTATTAAACACCCCATTTTAGAAACTAGACCCCTCAAAGTATTCACAACAGCATTTAGAAAGTTTATGAACCCTTTAGGTGTTTCACAGAAATTTAGAGCAAAGTAGAGGTGAAATTTACTTTTTTTTTTTTGGTCAGAAAATCCTCTTTATACCATTTTTTTATAACACAAAAGGATTTATCAGAGAAACGCAACTTAATACGTATTGCCCAGATTCTGCAGTTTAGAGAAATATCCCACATGTGGCCCTCGGGCGGTAATGGACTGAAGCACCGGCCTCCGAAGCGAAGGAGGACCTAGTGGATTTTGAGGCCTCTTTTTTTTATTAGGCACAGTGTCCGGTTTGAAGAGGTCTTGTGGTGCCAAAACATTGGAAACCCCCCAAAAGTGACCCCAATTTGGAAACTAGACCCCTTGAGGAATCCAATGTAGTTTTCTTGGGGTTCATGCGGCTTTTTGATCAGTTTTTATTCTATTTTTAGGTGGCGTGGTGACTAATAAACAGCAATTCTACTATTGTTTTTTTATTCTATTTTTTTTACAGCGTTCACCGTGCGCTATAAATGACATATTCACGTTATTCTGCGTGGCGATATGATTACGGCGATACCAGATGTTTATAGTTTTTTTTTATGTCTTATGGCGTTTGCCCAATAAAATACGTTTTGTAAACAATCATTCACTTTTTGTGTTACCTTATTCTAAGAGCCATAACGTTTTTATTTTTCAATCAATAAAGCCGTGCGAGGACTTATTTTTTGCGTAACGAACTGTAGTTTCAATCAGTACCATTTTTAGGTACATGCGACTTTTTGATCTCTTTTTATTCAATTTTTTGGGAGGTGAAGTGACCAAAGAATTGTGATTTGTGGTACGGTTTATTTTTTTTTACGGCGTTCACCGTGCGGGATAAATAACAAAATTATTTTGTAGTTCAGGTCGTTACGGACGCGGCGATACCAATTATGTATAGTTTATTTGTTTGTTTATATATTTTTATTAATAATAAAGGACTGATGAGGGAAAAAGGGGGATTTTTACTTTTACTACTTTAAAACTTTTATTTTCTTATTTTTACACAACTTTTTTTAACTTTTTTTTTTTTACTGTATTACTTTGTCCCACTAGGGGACTTGAGGGCAGGAGGCCCTGATCGCTATTCTAATACACTGCACTACATGCGTAGTGCAGTGTATTAGAACTGTCAGCTACTCACTGACAGCAAGCATAGTGGGTCCTGACGTTGTCAGGACCCACTAGGCTTCCGTCTATGGCATAGCCGGACGCCATTGTTTGGTGTCCAGTTGCCATAGTCACCATCGCCGGCCGCTATCGTGTAGCAGGCCGGCGATGGTGGATTAACCCCTAAGAAGCCGTGATCGCTATTGAACACGGCTTCTGAGGGGTTAATCGGCGGGGGAGCTCCGCGATCGGTCCCGGCACATTGAGCAGTGATAGTCTGCTGTCGGAAACAGCAGCTATCACAGCTCATGAACGCGCCCCGCGCGAACGGCACCGTGTTTACTCCATGACATACTATTATGTCATGGAGCGCGAACGATGCACTTACCATGACATAATAGTATGTCCTGGAGCGTTAAGGGGTTAAGTACTTGATGATCCGATAAATGATTGATTTAGGGGCAATCTTGCAAGCTGCAATGTCCTTGCCTGTAAAGCTCTCTTCATGCAAAGCAATGATGACTTCATGTGTTTCCTTGGAGGTTACCATGGTTAACAGAAGAAGACAATAATTTCAAGCACCATCCACCTTTTTAATGCAACCAGCCTGCTCTTCTAATTCAATCAGCATTACAATGATTTCCTCATCCTCGTTAATATTTTATCCTGAGCTAACAAGAAGACCACGGAAATTGTTAGCAGGTCATTTTGTGGCAGGGCTGAAAAGCGGTGGAAATGGGGTTTTTGTGATTAAGTTAATTTTCATGGCAAGGAATGACTTTGCAAATCATCCGATCACTCTTCATAAAATCTAGAGTTAAAGCAAATTGCCACTATAAAAACTGAAGCACTAGACTTTGTGAAAACCAAAATTTGTGTCACTCAAAACTTCTGCCCAGGACTGTACTTCAAGGAGCGGTTTCATCCTTTTCTGCATTCAGATAATGTGACTAGTTTATTTAGATGGCATCTTCTGCTTTGCTCTTTAATGGCCCTTTTACACAGGCCAAAGATCGCTTCCGATCGTTGCCCCCTTGTTAACAGGGCAGCAATCAGCCGATGAACGAGCAAACAACACTCGTTCCTCGGCTGATCGCATTTTATGCGTCCAGAAAAATGGTCGCTTGTTGGCAGCACATCTCCCTGTGTAAACGGGGGAATGTGCTTCTGGGAAGATGAACAATTGTATTAACGATCATTCGTCCCCACACGTGCTATTATTGCTCCGTGTAAATGGCGCAAACGATAGCCGATCAACATGCTGTACTGTCAATCAGCGCTCCTTTAATGGGCAGATTATCTGCCTGTGTAAAACCACCTTAAGGGTAAGTTCACAAGTAGCGTAAATACTGCGGATTTTTCGCAACATATTTAGTTGCGGAAAATCCACAGCATAATACAGTAGCAGCGGAGTGGATGGGATTTGATCAAATCTCATCCATGTGCTGTGTAAATGAGCGGAAAAACATTCAAGTTGACCTGTGGTCCGTTTTTTTTGTTTTTTTTAATCCGAATCATGTCCATTGTATTTGCGTAATCATTTTATTTTCTGTTGCAGGTTTTCCCCATTGAATTCAAAACCCGCAATAAACAGCAGATTTTGTGGCGGGAAAAGATGCAAATCTGCAGCAAATATCGCAATTCAGAAAAAATTAAAATCGTACCCAGAATTCTGTGCTTCTTCGTCCAGGCCATCGTACTGGGATAACGTTTCATCCCATGTGACCTCTGCAGCCAATCACATGCAATGAAACGTGATCCCAGGAGGCTGGTCTGCAGGACATCAGAGTAAGTTTGGGGCAGCGCACGTTCCAGCCAAAAAACGACTCACAATTCAGTGCGTTTTTTTTTGGGGCCGGAATTTCCTGCGGCCGCCAGGGCGTGTGTGTGGCATACAGCCCTGTGTGAACATACCCTATTAGTTCCCGGGCACTCGTTTCTGCCATATCCTGGCTTCCTCTAACAATACTCTGCTCATGTAAATATCACACGTATAAAGGTTGGCATCATGTACAATTCTTATTAACGGTGTTTGAAGCTAATCGCTGCTTATTCTTGCACTGAAGCTAAATTGAGAAAAGGATTCCTTAAATGTGTGTTGGCTGAGCCTGTACAATGAGGTTTTCATCATACTGGCTGCCTCCTCACTTGGAATTTAATATGTGGGCGTTTGTTGTACATACGGTCGAGTCCACAACTATTTATTGGGACGGTCACACAATTCTGATAATTTAGCCTCTATACACAACCACGCTGGTATTGAAACAAAGCAATGATGATGTAATTGACGTTTTAGACTTTCCGCTTTAATTCAAGGGGTGTAACAAAAATAATGTATTAACAGTTTAGGAATTCCAGGCATTTTTTACATAGTCCCTCTATTTTCACAGGCTCTAAAGTAATTGACCAACATTAATTTATAAATATTATTTTTAATATATGAAAATGCTTTGCCGTCGATGACCTCCTGAAGTTTGGACCTGATGGATATTCACAAATACTGAGCTTTCTCACTTGTGACTCTGTCCAAATACTTCTGAACCAGACTGTATATTACAACATGCCTAGATAAATGTGATCATCCTATTACTGTCTGCTGATTTATAAGGACCCCCGGTACATGGGAAAGAAATGATGCAGATTTTCTGTGTGGATTTACGCATGGAAAATCTGCATGAGATTACAGGACCAGCCATGTAGATGCGATTTGAACAAATCTCATCCACATGCTGCGGAACATTTCCCCGCATGGAAATCTGAACATGCTCATTCTGTTACGGATGGTCACAGTGGATTGGACCCTTTTCAATGTAGAAGGGGTGAAATCTGCAGCAAAATCCGCATGTAGCACGTGCAGATTCCGCTTCTGATTTTCCTGCGGGTAAATTTGCGACAAATCCGCCACGTGTGGCATATGAGTTTTTTTTGTTTTTTTTTTTTTCCTTTTTAAAAAATCCACAGCAGAAATCTGGGGCTGAAACTCCACGGCAATAATGCTGCAGATTTTAAACTACAATGCATTCATTATTCCGTGCAGATTTTTTCCACGTGAATGCAGAATGTCGGACTTGATTCCTCATCATGGCCTAATATACAAGAAGCTTTTTGTGAGTAGACTAGATGGACATCACAGCTGTAGAAATGTGATCTGCATTTAGTCTTGCGTGTGTGTGTGTGTGCGTGCGCGCCATTTCTATCCTTGGAGAAAAACTTCCTCTTGTGTATATATTTAAAGCGCTTACTTGTACATGTAAACACACTTTGCCCCTTGCCGTAATAGTACCGTCCAGGGATGAGTCTGCAGAGGATCTCTGCCGTACTATTGGGGTGCTCTGATGGGACAGTGCCCACCCGCTCAAAGGCAAGACCCTGGCTATAGTACACAGCCGTGGTCCTACCCTAACATTGGGGATTAGCGAAACGTCTGCTCTCTTTCACTTGACTCCTTGTATGCCTCAAAGCAGATCTTTTTATACTAGAGGAAATCAAATGACTGAGCCACCTTTGATCGCATCACAGTGATATTTTGTGACATGATTTATCGCCATACTCAGACAGCCTAGGGTCCATTGAGAGACCCTCGGGCTGTTTTTTCAGAATTCCTGTTGGGGCCTGTGTATTTATAAGCACACAGGCCTAATGTACTTGCATGTATTTATCTAAATAATTAATAAAACTCCAATTATGGGATTAAAAAGGTAAATAAAGATTAGCTAAAAACATATGTCAAAAACAGTACACATTTAAAAAAATAAAAACATGCAAACTCTATCTTTACATAATTTTATTATATAATGGTACAAAGCAACAGATAATGGGGTATCACCATAGCTGTAACAACCTGTTCTAAAAATCTATTATATTATTAATAAAAAAAAATGTACATGTTTTTTTGTTTTTTTTTTGTTTCTTTGCATTTTAGTCCAAATACAAATTCATATAAATCATTCACGTATATATGCCCAAAAATGGTACCGAAAGAAATATCAATTAGTTCCACAAAAAACAATGCCTCATACAAGTATGTTGTCCCAAGTTATGACTGCCAGAACGTCAAGAGGTTAAGGCTGGGTTCACACGACCTATTTTCAGACGTAAACGAGGCGTATTATGCCTCGTTTTACGTCTGAAAATAGGTCTACAATACGTCGGCAAACATCTGCCCATTTGAATGGGTTTGCCGACGTACTGTGCAGACGACCTGTAATTTACGTGTCGTCGTTTGACAGCTGTCAAACGACGACGCGTAAAATGACTGCCTCGTCAAAGAAGTGCAGGACACTTCTTTGGACGTTTTTTGGAGCCGTTTTCTCAGACTCCAATGAAAACCGCTCCAAAAACGGACGTGAAAAACGCGAGTTGCTCAAAAAACGTCAGAAAATCGACAGCTCCGTATTATCAGACGTTTTTGGTCATTACGTGTGAACACACCCTAAAATCGACGGTTAAAAAAACTAAATCGTTTGAGACAATGTTTAATAGGCATGTTCAGATCAGAGAAGTGTGCATGTTTAGGGTATGTGCACACGGTAGCTGGCTTTTACGTCTGAAAAGACAGACTGTTTTCAGGAGAAAACAGCTGCCTCGTTTCAGTCGTAATTGCTCCTCCTCGCATTTTGCGAGGCTTCTCTGACAGCCGTAAATTTTGAACTGTGCTTCATTGAGTTCAATGAACGGCTCAAACTACGTCTGAAAGAAGTGTCCTGCATATAATGTATATAAGTGTCCTGCACTTCTTTTGACGAGCCTGTATTTTTACGCGTCGTCTGACAGCTGTCAAACGACGACGCGTAAATGACAGGTCGTCTGCACAGTACGTCGGCAAACCCATTCAAATGAATGGGCAGATGTTTGCCGACGTATTGCAGCCCTATTTTCAGACGTAAAACGAGGCATAATACGCCTCGTTTATGTCTGAAAATAGGTCGTGTGAACCCAGCCTTATTCCCATAATGACGGGATAAGTGGCTGCCAGGCACCTTTGCCGCTGCTTATCTCACAGGTAATGCCCTTGTTTCCTCTGACAGCAGACATTGGGGTGCAATTGGCCTGTCCCCCATCCATACACATTAAATTCTTGGCAAAACGCATTTGAAAAGTCAGAATCTGCTGACCATTATGTAATGTGTATGGCACCCTCCTCATTACCTCCCATGCTGCACAGTAGTATGCTGGCAAAATCTTGTGCTGCAAAGGGAAGTCCTGCTATGACATGGACTGTTAAGAGGAACAACGAACTACCCCCCCCCCCCCGGAGGGGGAGTAAAGAGACTTTAGCAATGCCTATATATAAGCACATTGCAGCAAAATCAGCTTCTCTTCCCATCCACAGTACTGGGCCAGGAGAGCAGTTGTAGAGAATTTTATTTTACCGCTTCTCAACACTTTTTTTTTTTTTTTTTTTTTCTATAGAGAGGGACTTTATTTTATGGAATTGCTCATAATGCAATCCCCTAATATGTTATGTTTGCTTAAAAGTTATGTACTATTTGAGCATTTAGGCCGGGATCAACACACGCAGTTTTTGATATTTTTTTGTTAATTTTTTTTGCCAAACACGTGAGTGACCCGAAAGAAAGAAGATGCATCCGTCTTTTCTTCTTTTTTTGGATCCACTTCTAGTTTTGGCTAAAACAAACTGAGCTGAAAACTCCACCAAAACTGTGTGTGTGATCCTGACCTATTTGTAAGCACAGAGACTTCTTAGCACGTGTTCTTGCAGTCTCCTTATGTATAGCCATACATTAAATAGGTAATTGTTTTTAGAATTATTATATATTTTTTTTCTAATATGCATTTGTTTTTGTATTTTAGCTTATGGAGAAGATGACTTTAATCTCGAAGATGCTTTCGATGATATCCCAACTCAGAAGCGTAAGTGCGTTATTACTCAGATTCATATCGGACTAGAAATATACGGATATGTTAAACACATTTTAGTCATAATCCTTAAAGGGGACCTGTCACTAGGTCTTATAAGTTGAACTGGTTATGTGACCTGAATAGCTGATTCCAGCACAGTTTACTTGTTTTTACCTTGACTCCCCCTCGTTCCAGAGATATGTCCCTCATTGTGTTAGTGATCTAGATGCTAATTTACTGTAGGTAGCCTAGGGGGCGTGAACCACCCTCATTATCCTGAGGTGGAACTAGCTTCCCTGCCTCATGCACTGGCCAATCAGCGCGAGACCGCTATAGAGCGGCCAGGCACAGTTACATTGCTAAATAAGGGGTGCAGTAGCACACTCACTGAATGACCCCACGGGAAGTGGGATTTCTAAATTAGAGCGGCCGCACAGCTAAGTATAGTAACACATGAATGTTGTTAGAGTGGGGCTGCAGCTGTGTAATACAGCCAATGCCCCGCTCCTGAGTCCTGACAAGTGTAAGTGCCATCAGAATGATGTGATGCTACCAGCGCTGCACTAATGATTGCCGGCACTGAAGACCGAACACGGCGGGCGCACTACAAAACACCCCCATGTTCTGTCTTCAGTGCCTGCACCGCCGCTCATTAGTACAGCTCCAGCGACATCCCTTTATTCTGACCGCACACACACTTATTTTCAGGAGCGGGACAGCTGCAGCTCCGCTCTAACGGCGGAGATCAGGGAAACCTTTCCGGCGCTATTCCCTTGAATGCTGCGATCAAAGCTGACTGCAGCATTTAAGGGGTAAATTAGAAGGAGGATGCCCTTCCCTGTGACGCGATTGAGGGACATACCATATATGGGCAGACAGCCCAGGGTCCATTGAAGGACCCCAGGGCTGTCTGACTATATTTCCTATTGTTAGGGCATACTTAGGTGTGGCTAATATACTGGCATATAGATATATGCCAGTACATTAAAGTTTAAAAATAAAGTAAAAAATAATGAATAAAAATAAATACACACACATTAAAATAAGCCTCAATGCATAAAATTATACACATTTTCCAGTGTCGCGCTCATAAGAACAACAAATTTATAGTGTAATTTTTGATGTTTACGCTGTTAAAAAATAAACTGCTTTCTTTCACTTCATGTGAGGCATGAGGTGTTAGGAATTTTGAACCTCCATGTGCCTCACATTAATAGTAATTAACCCCATCATGTACCTCACACTAACTCAATGTTGTCCATTATGACTGAAGAACATGATGGGGTTAATTACTATTAATGTGAGGCACGTGGAGATTAAAAATTCATCACACCACGCGCCTCACATCAGAAAATGGAAGAACTTTTTTTTTAATAATTTCTTCGCAAAGTATCGTTTATGATATTGAGTATCACAATACTACACGAAGTATCGGTATCCAAGTCCAAATTCTGGTATGGTGACAACCCTGGGGGGGGGGATGGGTCTGTTTATTTGACCAGGTCGTACAAAGTAAGGCCTCAAGCAGCTTCATTGAGGTGCTTCAGTGTGCTATCCGTTTTTTAACGGCATGCACACTTCCATTATTTTAACGGTTCTGTGAAAAATGGAATCTGTTCTACTGCTGTCCGTTCTTTTGCGGATTAGTCTTGGCCTTTGGGTATGTTCACATTGCTTATTTTCAGCTGTTTTTCGGGCCACAAACGCCCGAAAAATGGCTAAATACGGAGGCTGAACGCCTCAAACATCTGCCCATTGACTTCAATGGGAAAAACTGTTTCGTTCCTACGGGGCTTTGTTTGTAAAAACTGCGTGTAAAAAAACTCCCCGTAAAAAAGTGCATGTCACTTCTTGAGCTGTTTTTGAAGCCGTTTTTCATTGTCTCAATAGAAAAAGAGCTCCACAAACGGCCGTAAAAAACGGCTGAAAATCAGAGGCTGTTTTCCCTTGAAAACAGCTCAGTATTTTACAGCTGTTTTTTGTTTGCCGTGTGAACATACCCTTTCTATTAATTTTGTCTGTTAAAACAACGGACCGCACACGGAAGACATCCGTATGTAGTCCGTGTTTCACGGATCCGTGATTTACAGCCGTACAAATAGCAACGGAAGTGTGCTTGAGACCTTACTTAGTAAAACGTAAGACTAGGGCATGGTGTAAAAAGGCAGCGATCTACCTCATCCAGATGGCTACGTATAACCGCTATTTTCTGTACAAGACCCAAGGAACGCTCAGTTTCCTACAGTACCAGGAAAAAATTACAGAGCACCTCCTGTTTGACTCTCCCGCACCTGGAGAATCCTTTGAGTCAGAGGATGTCCAAAGACTCACTGAGCGTCACTTCCTCTCATAACCGTCCCCCCCCCCCCCCTGCCTCTGAGAACCAAAGATACCCTCCCGAAAGAGACGCCGGGTTTGCATTAAACATGGGAGGAGGGATATCCGGTTTTACTGCCCCATGTGCCTTTCAAAACCGGGCATGTGCAACTTTCCCTGTTTTGAGACCAGTTTATAACTCTTAATTTTGTATATCATTGAGGGAACCCCAAAAAGGGTGGGGTAGGGGGATCCTTTTTTTTTTTTTTTTAGAGAGTCCACTTCATTTATTCATATTTTTGTTTAGTTACTGGGCTTTCCAAGGGAGGGATGGATTCTCATGGGGAGGTAGTGAAGTCTATTTTTTGTCACTGTAAATCTAATTTTAGCCCGTATGATTTTATTTTTTTCAATACAATTAAATCTAGGACTTGATCACTCCCAAATTAATATTTTTTTTGTAATTAAGTTTATTGTGCAGGAGCCCACATCTGTCTATTCAGACCATGGACCCCCTCAAGTGTTCTTAGAAAGAAAATGAAATGTTGGCTTTGAATTTATTAGCTGATAAATCCAACACTTACGGCCCATGCCATCGCTGAATTTGAAAGTCAGTCCTAAGAAAAAGGAAATACATCCTCAATTCATTCTTGTAATCTAAAATGACTGTCCTGCCACATACAGCTGTTACATTCCTATTTCTGGACTGTGATACAGGCATGATATTTGTTTTGGAGGATCTCTAACAATTGAGCTGTTCTTTTTCAATACACCATGGGCTTTGTTACAGTTTTGTTCGGGTTTTTTACTGGATGTGGTACACCCGACGTTTCTCCTGGAAATACTCACATTATTTTGGGGATTAGTGATCCTTTACTGTTCCTACAGATGGTTTTGGACACTGCCCCTTTTATATATACTTTAACCGATTTGGTTGTTTTGTTCACCTAGCGGTTCCTACCTTGCAGGGCTGGGGCCTGTTATGGTGTACCGCGTCACTTGGCACGTTTGGCCCTCATATAGTCGCTAGAAATAAATATAATATATATTTTTTAGTTAAACAGTTAGTATATAAATGATTACACATTGTTTTTTTATTTTTTTCACAAGTCAGGAAATATTATAAATTAGATTCTAATTTATAACATTTCCATGTGCTGGTCACTAGAGGGAGCAATTCCCAAAATTGCAGCATTGGCATGTGGTAAAGCAACCTCATTGCTTTATGCTGCAAAATTGGAGAAAACACTCGCTCTAGTGTCCTCACACAATCCCCCCTCCTTTATCCTGGCTAGTGCCAGGAGAAAGGAGGGGGTTGAATGTTCAAACCTCCTACACTGTGTGTCGCCATTTTTTGAGCGAATGCACAGTGGTTTAGATACAGTGGTAATCAGACAGTATAACATGAACATACATACACAAACATAACTTTCCTGCCTCCGCTCCTAGTCCTTGTGTCTGAACATATGGCCGGAAGCCGCGACCGTAAGTCGTCATCTTGCTGTCCGGCTGCGGCTTCCGGTCCACATGAAAATGGCGCCGGATGTCGCTCTGCCAAAGACCTTCCTTTTTTGGTTTGTGCGTACGCTATAGTGAATGGAACGGCTCCCTATACTGCACATAGGGATATAGCTATATCGCTATGTGCTGTGTAAATGAATGGGGAGAAGTGTATGACGCTGATTGGTCAGCGTCATACACTCCTCTGTACAACGCCCACTTGGCCAAAAAGTAAAACCCGCCCAGTTGTTCATTAAGAAACTCATTAGCATAAAGCTAAAATAGGTCATAACTCAGTCAAAAATGATTTTTTTTCTAAATAAAAAAACATTGCTGTAATCTACATTGCAGCGCCGATCATATCATGTACAATATAGGCCACTTATAATGTGGTGACAGAGCTTCTTCAAGTAAAATGGTCATGTATGGTTCTAAACGAAATATACAACAAGCAACTGTTCTATACGAAGACAACTTTATAACTAATCACATCTTTTTCTTTTTTCTTTTTTTTTTTTTTTTTCAATAGCTAAACCTGCACCAAAACCACCTAAAATTCCAACGCACAATTCGGGTAAGAATATTTCTTTCTTTCTCTCTTTGGCTTATCAATTAAACTGTTTGTTTAATCAAAAAGTTTTTTTTCAGTGAATGCAGTGTCTGAACAGTTAGACCAGAGCCTAGTATAGGGGGAAAGAGGATGGGCTGGCGTTTTCACCCAGTGAACCCGGGCAAGTGCCAGGGCCCACTATCCTAAAGGGGGCCAACTTGGCTGCCGGGTACTGACGCTGCCCTCATGGCTTCTCCAGGAGTGGAATCCCTGGCCAGAGTCTTACCGGGGATTCTGTTTCTAGAGGGGCCAGGAGGCGGCGTAACCACCGCTGTAGCAGCCATAGGGGCTGCCATACGGCCCGCGGCAGGAGGGGGCCCGTGCCACCTGCCGTCACACCCCCCATGCCCAGTGGCCCCGATAGCAGCTGCTATGGTTGCTACAGCGGTAGTGACGTCACATTTAATAGGATCTGCGTCCGTAGGACACCGATACTATTGAACGCTATGGCAGATCAGGGAGCTATCTCTCTGCTCTGCCATGTACTACCTACCGGGCAGAGTGCTAGTAGCTAATAGCGCTCTGCCCGGGACTCCGGCACTTGGAAAGTTCCAGACATCACTGTCCATATATGGACAGTGATGTCAGGAGCAGAGCAGGGGTCCCAGGCAGAGTGCTAGTAGTGCTCTTCCCGAGACTATGACTCGGGTTGCCCCTGACAACACTGTCCATATATGGACAGTGTCGTAAGGGGCTTCTCTTGAAGTGGAATCCCAAGCCAGATCGTCTGCAATTCTCTGGCTGGGAATTCCACTCCTAGAGGGTGCCCCAAAGGCGCTACCCACAGGGAGGGGGGCGGGGGATGCTGTGTGGCACGACCAGGGAGGGGGGGGGAAGCTGTGTGGCACGACCAGGGAGGGGGGGAAAGCTGTGTGGCACGACCAGGGAGGAGGGGGAAGCGGAGTGGCACGACCAGGGAGGAGGGGGAAGCGGTGTGGCAATACCTAAAGGGGCCACTGAATTTATGGGGGTAAAAACTGGGGGCCTAACTTCTATATGGGGGCACAGTGTGACGTTTTCTGCCATTTTACTGCCGCAGTGAGTTCCCCTGCAAAGGGGCCTACTAAGTTTGTGTAGCCCAAGGGCCCACACAAACCTGGAGCCAGCCCTGGAAAGAGGTGTCTGATGTATAATTGTTCAATCTCTTATGTGTTATAGCATATATCATTTCCGAATATGCGACTATTACCATTGACAATTCATTTGTGAGCGGAAGTGTAAACGTGGATAAAAGCTGCTGCAAAATGAAATCCTTGTATTTTTTTCAATGCGAAAGGAAATTACCATAACCAGAGACCCTCCTCTCTCTATTTGGGATACGGGCACTGTGAACAGCGCCTATTCTCTGACTGTTTTCTGTTGCATGAGTCACTCATAAATTTAAAAGGCAGTGTAATGGAGGTATATTATGGAATTGTCTAATATACAAGCCAAAGTTCAGCAAGAGTGCCCCAGGTCCTTTTTGGTCCTGTTGTACATAAGTGTGACAGTCAAAAAATCTGTTCTGGTGATGTGATCGAGACACAGGTGGCTATCTTGGTAGGGTAAGTGCACACGTAGCCGAGTTTTTCTGCCACGGAAATTGCTGTGGATTTCACCTTACGCATTTAGTGAAAATCCGTGGCATTTCTGTGTAAAAAAAAAAAAGTGACCAAAAATCTGCATCATGCTTTAATTTCAACCCTATTTTTTTTTCCCCGATACGTGTGGCAAGAATTTTAAAACCCCATCCCCGTGTATTGTACTGTAATTTGCCTCGTACTTTGGTCGTGAAGTCTGCAATGAAAATCTGTTGCAATTCTGCCATGTCTGAACGTGGCCTTACAGTGCATATATTACAGCTCTGTCTTGTAAGGAGCCAAGCACCTGTGTGTTCATCACATAACGAAAACAGATTTTTATCCACTGGAAGTAAAGCGTGAAATTTCCTGAGATCTTAAACTGTGAGGAATTGATACAGAAAGTATATTGGAAACTTGTATAGCTTTCATTATACAATCAATACGCTTTATTTGATGAAACCATAATAGCCTTTAAATCATTCCCGAGTGTGTTTAGAACTGCTGCACTGGAGCTCCCTCTGGTTTTCCTTTTTTATAATATTTTTAATAACCTGTAAGAACCATTTCTTAAAAAATAATTACATAATTTTGTTCTCAAAATCCTTCCTGCACACACTATTTGTTGCAGATTTTTGAGCAGCGAATCCAAAACAAAATCTGCATGTGTTTCACAGCATTTCTGTCCTGTCTACTTGATACTGGGCTAGCCTTGAGGTCCTTTTACATAGGCCGTGTAAACGAGCGCCGATCAACGAGACAGCTCGTTGATCGGCGCTTGTTTGCTCCTTTCACAAGGCGCTATGATCGGTAATATATGGGGAAGAACTATAGTTAGTACAATAATTTGTCCATGTTTTTGCATCATGTTGGCAGCACCTCTCTATTTACATAGGGAGATGTACTGCCGACTCGCGACCATCTTCTCGGCCGCATAAAAGATGCGATCAGCCGATGAATGAGCGTTTGCGTGCTCATCGGCTGATCGTTGCCCTGTTTACATGGAGTGAGTGTTCATATGAACGCTGGTTTGCCCCAATCATTGGCCCGTGTAAGAGATCCTTTATATCTCCCACAGACTGGATTCCTTTTATAGATCGGTTCACTGATTATGGGGATTCTTTTACAATATTCAAAATGATAGTTAAGATTTTAAATCATTCCAAACTACAAAGCATGCAAACCACTGGTTTAATGGATAACTGCACTCAGCGCTGATAATGAAGTTAGGCGATCAGTGGGTTATATTCGTGATCTGCCGGATCAGAATCTAAACCAGGTTTTCCTGTGTACGTGTTTTATTTGATCCTGATCATCATGACTGCTCATGTGTTCTGCAGTTCTCTGCCGCCAGCCTGTGATTAGAGGTGAGCTGCATCACTGACGACTGATCTAATATTCTACAGCATAGGCAACAGTCTGAGTCGGCAGATTTGCTGAACAAAGGCTACAAATGGCTTTGGATTTCATCCATAGCTGTATCAAAAATACAGACTTTTTTTTCTCCTGAAATATTTTATAACTGAAAATTAAAATATAGTTTAGAAATTGGTCTCTAGTCATCAAGCCGGCAGTTTAAAGGGGTTGTCTGAGATTTTTACAAATGAAAATAACTGCAGTAAACGCTAGGAAAAAAAAGATTACTCACCTGTTCAATTCCTCTCCTCTTCAGCGCCGATGCTCCGGTGATCCCAACAATGACGTTGCATACATCAGTCACCTGACCGCTGCATCCAATCACTGACCTCAGCGGTCTTGTGCTGCACACGCAAGCATCACTTCTGAGGCCAGTGATTGATTGCAGCGGTGATATGGATGATTTACGTGACGTTTTCGTTGCAGGACTGGTGGGGATCACCGAAGCATTGGTGCTAGAGCGGCAGGGGATTTAACAGGTGAGACATGATTTTTTTCTTTTTAACATTCACTGCAGTTATTTCCATTTTTAGAAATCATGGACAACCCCTTTTAAGGAGGTCGTCTTATCTTGGCAGGTGGGCTCGCGCAATTTGATCAAACTGAGCGTTAAGAACCTCACATTTAAAAATCTAATAACTATAGTAGTAATGCAATTAAAATAATAGAAATGCATAATAAACATAAAGTGTGTGTGTATATCTATATATCGATCTCTTAGTGCCTGCGTTGTGCATCTGCATTCTCCTGTTATTGGTAATACATAAGTCACAAGCAGTTTAGCACCTAAATATCCGTTTCAAGTGACAGCTGCAATCCACAAGATTTCATACATCTGAAAATATTCCTGTGGTCTGCAGCTCCATAGTTAAAATCATTTGGTTGTGCTACAAAGAGTCTTTATAGAATATACACCAATCTGTCAGTTACAACAGGCAAACATTTTAAAGCGGATCTATCATCGGACTATGCTGCCCTATGTAAGGGCAGCATATTGTGGGGACAGGTTGGCTCCACTATTAGCCAAAAAGCAGAATATTTTTTGTGCCATTTGGGCTAATAGGAGTCACCAAAAAATACATCTGAGTTAATATAGTTATGAGTCCACAGTATTTGTGACGGGGGAATAGCTCCGCCACCCCTCTCTGCAGTGATTAATGGGCTGCTGTGTATCTGTTGGCAGGTGGCCTATTAGGCCCTGCAGGGTCTAATAGGTGTAAAGCCATGGCAGGCCGATGGGGTGACAGAAAGCCCCCTCGCACCGGCTAACCACTTAGACCGTTCTGCTAATGTTCGCAAAATCAACGGTGTTAAATGGCCAAGATCGCTTATCTCTGATCTCGGCCGTAGCAGCAGGATGACCGATATTCCCCACTTCAAATATTAGAACACATTGTAGTGATCTAACGTGTAGTGATCTGTGTTTTAATAAAAGAAGCACTCCGTTCTGGTCCGCAGTTAGATTACGTGACCCACACTTTGACTTGCCGAATCCTACATCGTTTGTTGTGTGGACTGTAGGAGATTTCCCGGGTAGTGGCTATAGCTTGATCAGAATGAAAACTGGTTAGTCATGGTTTGTTTATAATGGAAGCCATAATACTGTAAGACTTGTCTGACCCCATTGACTTGTGATGGGGTCCATTGTGGTTACACTTGCTGTCAAAAGTGAACGTAAACCTCGACGGACACCTCCCCCCCAAGATGCTTGCAATGCAGATGTGAACAAAAGCCTAAAAGTAGAACTGCTAGGGAAGTACTTGATTTCACGTTAAGGTATGTTCTGCCATGTCAGCACCTCCTCCTGGCACAAACTCTGCGGGGGGAAAAAATATCACTGTACAGTGTGCCTATTATGTGAATTATCAGAATAAGCCGCCGTGTGTTTGTACTTGAGTAATAACAGGATTTCTGACCATGTCACCCGTCTCGTGGATTTTACACCAGTTTACCTTCTGCAGATTTGTTATTGTACTTTTGGTGAATGGTGTGATTGATACATTTCCATGAATATTATTTCATAGGTGGTCATAATGTATTACGCAGATGTAGAAGGGTTGATAAAAGTGAAATGTTCCATGGACATATTCAATAGACTGAAATAACTGATTTGTATAATATGAATCTTATTTTTCCTATTTCTATGCAGATGATTTTGACTTGTCGGACTACTTTGATACCACAAAACCACCTAAAGTCATCCCCAAACGTCCAACGAAGAAGCCAGGTAATTTTGAAAGGTGCTTATGTTGGCAGCATGAAGAAGATACGGGGGTATACAATGGTATATATATTCGTGAAGCAGTGCAAATAGTGGAGTCTAGGAAGGGGTTACTCAAAGGGTTAAGATATTCAATCTCCTGATATGTAGAAATAAGTAAGAGCAGGTTTTAACCACGGAGAAGTGTGTTCATTTAATCTTTTTGTTAACCCCTCCAGGACACAGCCTGTTTTGGCCTTGTGGCACAGTGGTGTTTTTTTTTTGTTTTTTTTTCAAATCTGACGTGTTAATTTGTGGTAACTGGGAATGCTTTTACCTATCCAACCGATTGAGATTTTCTCGTGACATATTGTACTTTGGTGGTGGAAAAATTTGGTTGATATATTCAATATTTATTAGTGAAAAACACAATTTTTGAGAATTTGCAAAAATGTGCATTTTTGAAATTTAAATGGATATGCTTGTAAAAGAGTGACTATTTTGTGTGGTATTACTATTTCACATTTCCCATATGTCTACTTTATGTTTGCATAGTTTTTTTTTTTTGTTTTTTTTTTTTGTACGTCCTTTCATTTATTTTTTTTGCTAAAATTTTATTTGTAATACATTTTCTTCTGTAACACAGAAGGATTTACCAAAGAAACACAACTCAATATTTATTGCCATGATTCCGCGAAAATGCACCCCAACATTTGTAAAGCAATTCCTCCCGATTACGGGAATACCTCATATGTGGTAATCAACTGCTGTTTGGACCCGCAGCAGGGCTCAGAAGGGAAGGAGTGCCATTTAGATTTTGGAGCGCAGATTTTGCTGGCTTGGTTTTTAGTGCCATGTTGCGTTTGCAATGCACTCGAGGGACCAAAACAATGGAATCACCCCAAAAGTGATCCCAATTTGGAAACTGCACCCTTTTTCTAGGGGTATAGCTAGAATTTTGACACCATGTTTTTTTTTGTGGAATTAGGCCCTGAAAATAAATATCAACATTTTTGTCCACTGAAATGTTTTTTTTTTTTTTCATTTTCACAAGGGATAAAGGAGAAAAAACATTTGTAAAGCAATCTCTCCCGAATACTGCAATACCCCACATGTGGTCATAAATGTGTTTTTTGTTTTTTTTATTCGACATTAATTAACCTTTTCAGGACTGATCCTTTTTTTGCTTTCATTTTCGTTTTTCACCCCCGCCTTCCAAACGCCAGAACTTTTTTATGTTTTCCGTCAATAGAGCGGTGTGAGGGCTTATTTTTTGCAGGAGGAGTTGTAGTTTCTATTGACACCATTTAAAGTACCATATAATGTACTGGGAAACTGAAAATAAAATTCTTCCTCCATTGTTTTTTGTGTTTCGTTCTTGGACAACTTAACTTTATTTTGCGTCTTTATACATTTGGTATCACTGTAATCGTATTTAGTTTTTTTTTTTTTCTTATATTTTACTACTTTTACAAAAAACTATTTTGTATCACCGCATTCTGGGAGCCATAACTTTTTTTTATTTATTTTGTATTTTTTGGTGGGACGAGTTTTTGTTTTCTTTGGTATTAACATTTTGATCACTTTTTATTACGTTTTATTTAGAGCAAAGGTGACCAAAAAAGTGATTTTTGGCGTTTCTAAATTCTTTATTTCTTACGTCATTCATCGTGCGCTATAAATGACATTTTACTTTATTTTGCAGGTCGGTACGATTACGGCAATACAACATGTATATAGTTTTTGTTTTTTTATGTTTTGCAGCGTTTGCACAGTAATATCACTTTTTTATAAAATTAATTTTTTGTCACCATATTCTGAGAGCCATAACTTTTTTTTTTTTTTTTCAGGCAAAAAAGGCTGTGTAAGGGCTTGTTTTTTATGGGACGGGCTGCAGTTTTTATTGGTACTATTTTGGGGTACTTGCGACTTTATCACTTTTTATTCTATATTTTGGGAGGGGTGGTGACCAAAAAATAGTGACTCTGGCATTTGTTTTTAGTCTATCTTACTTTCTGTGTTCACCGCGTGGGAAAAATCACATTATAGTTTTATAGATGTGGGTCGTTCCAAAGGCGCTGATACCAAATATGCGTACTTTTTTTTTTTTTTTTTTTTTTTAATAAAAAACAACTTATTTTTACACTTTTATAATTATTATTTACTAACTTTGTTTTTTATTTTACACTTTTTTTTTTTTTTACCTAGTAGTTTAATGTATTCCAAGTGTCAGTGTGACGTCAGTCACTCTGACCGTAAGCCTATGAGGACCAGCCAGAGGCATGGCAGACCCGGATGCCGTTGCCTGGCCTCGGGATGCCTCGGGATGCCATGACAAACATCGGCAACCCCCACAATTGCATGGGGGCTGCCGATGTGCTACAAACTCCCTAAATGCGGCGATCACAATCAATCGCTGCATTTAAGGGGTTAATTGCCAAGATCAGTGCTGATCGGCGACAGTGGAGTGTCAGCTGTTGGGGACAGCTGACCGCCCTGTTCCCGATGCACACGGTCACCAACAGTGCATCGGGAACGACACAGGCTTCCTGTCAGAGTGATAGGAATTCACGATCAGAAGACTGATCCTAATAGGCTTCCGTACATGGCAGACACAGAGGCCATTATTTGGCCTCCGGTTGCTATGGCAACCATCGGCAAACGTCGTGATTTCATTGTGGGGTCTGCTGATGTGCTAGAAACCCCTAAAATGCGGAGATTTCAATCGTTCGCCGCATTTAAGGGGTTAATTGCTGGAATCTGCGGCAATGAGACGCTGATCGGCAACAGTGGAGTGTAAGCTGAAAGTGTCACCGTCCGTGTGCACTGGGAACTGCGCCCTTACTGTACGTCCTGGTGTGCTAAGACACCGGCCACCAGGATGTACAGTTGCGTCGTGGTGCGACTAGGGGTTAAAGTTGTCAAGTAAAAACATCCCCTCAACTCCTTATGCGCCAAATACATTATGTAAAGTTACCAAGAACATTACTATTCGTACTCCGAATGTCCTTTTTGAAACACCAGAACTCGTGGACTGCACTTTTGTCAAATCTGAATGATTGTTTGGATGGAGGGACTGAAGTCCACTAATGTTTCCATGTAGCTCTTGCCTAGTTGCCAGAGACTTCATTTAATGTCCATGTGTATGAAATCAGGCCTTTAGACACTATAAAAGCCTTTATTGTTACAGTGGCTTAGCGCCTGCATAGGCTGTGAGGTTGGACTTTCTTGATGGAATCTGAAACCCTGTACTCTGAAAACGTGGATGTGTAGCAGTAGCATGTTTTCAACATCAACTCTGCGTACAGTTTATAACTTTACAACTTAATTCATTTTCTAGATGTCTTTATCACAACTAAGAAGCCACGTGGATCAACTGCTAAGCCACCAAAAAAGCCAGGTACTATTTTATACTTCCTATAAAATACATTCGTCTCCAGAGCAGCTTAGGTAAGTGAAACTTTTGCGGCTAAGTAATTCTCCTTCAGGACAGGAGATTGGGATTAATCCACCTTTTAAAGTTATTGCTTTCCTGAAAAGGAAGAGGGTCTCTGGTATGTATATCGCTGAATGGTTACCATATAGCCATTCCCTCGTGAAGACTATTTTAGCTAATAGCTAGATCATGGCTGGACACGACCACCTTGTTTGCCAAAAGTCAGTATCTAACTTATGCCGGCATTCATCATCCTTTGTCTGGAGGCGGATCTGGGTGAGATCAGAGTAATATATATAATTGTATTCATTTAATAGCCGCTGGGGATACAAGTCGGATGACATAAAGTTCCGTCCGTTCTTAGTAAAATTGGGGATGTTGGAATTACTACTTGGTTTCAATGGGAAAGGGGAACACTGCTGTGATCAGAGCCGTATACAGCTGATATAAGTACTCGTGTACCTTGCGATCTACAGAAAAGTGGATATTAGGAAATGGGCTGCACTAGGGCTAAAGAATTAAAAATCTATGGTGTTCTTAGTTAGGGACACTTATTAAAGGCTTTACAGGGATTATTCAATATTACATATAGATTGTAATTGCGCAGTGGAATTTGCTCTACACAGAATTTACTAACCTGTATAAACCGTGAATGGTTAAGGCTTGTAGTTTGCTAATAATTTGGATGAATGCATTCTAGTTCTGTAGCCTTCCAGCTCTGCATTGGCAGTGTATGGATGGTAGTGGTTTTCCTATAACCAAGAAGTGTTTTATCTGCTGCAGTTTTTAGGTGAAGTAACAGGACACAGGTGGTGGTGTAGAATTGTTTGCCCAGTGCATGATATCATCTCTGCAGTTCTATAAGGAAATGTACACATCCAACAGTGCTGTACCAACCTGGTCTTTGGCTGTATTTCCATGAATACACCTAACCCAGTATAGTGTAGGAAAACATATCATTGGCAGTATCCATGGGCATGTTTGCTGCAAGATAAAGCACAGCAAGGAAGACATGAGGAGGTATGCTATATGGAGAAAAAGTATAGTGAGACACCTCTTAATCATTGAATTCAGGTGTTTTATTCAGTCTCATTACCACAGGTATATAAAATCCGACGCCAGCCATGCAGTCACCTTTACAAACATTTGTGAAAGAATGGGTCGTTCTAAAGAGATCACTGAATTCCAGCGTGGTACCGTAATAGGATGCCACCATTACAACAAGTCCGTTTATGAAATGTCTTGCCTCCTAAAACTCTGAGTGGTATTATTGCAAAGTGGAAGCGTTTGGGAATTACAGAAGCTCAGCCATAAAGTGACGGACCAGGTAAAATTATAGAGCGGGGTCCCCGAGTACTGAGGTGCATAAAAGTCGCCAATGCTCTCCTGACTCAATAACTGCGTTCCAATCCTCTGCCATTAACATCCGCAGAAAAGCTGAGTGCCGGGAGCTTCATGGCATGGGTTTCTATAGAGTGGTGTAAAGCACAGCACCACTGGCCTCTGGAGCAATGGAAACCTGTTCTGTGGAGTGATGAATCACTCTTCTCTATCTGGCAGTCCGATGAACGAATTTGGTGAATACCAGGAGAACATTACCTGCCTGACTGTATTGTGCCAACTGTAAAGTGGAGGAGGGATAATGCTATGGGGTTGTTTATCAGGGGTTGACCTAGACCCTTAGTTCCAGTGAAGGGAAATTAATGCTTCAGCATACCAAGACATTTTAGACCATTGTATTCTTCCAAATTTGAAATTTCAAACCATTTTGGGAAGGCCCTTTTTTGTTTCGGCAGGACTGTGTCCCAGTGCACAAAGCAACGTCTATAAGGCATGGTTGGGTGAGTTTAGTATGAGAGAACTTGACTGTCCCGCACAGAGCCCTCACCTCAACGCCATCAAACACCTTTGGGATGAACTAGAACAGAGATTGCGAGCCGGGCTCTCTCCTCCAACATCCGTGTCTGATCTCACAAATGCTCTTCTGCATGAATGGGCAAAAATTTGTACAAACACACTCCAAAATCTTGTAGAAAGCCTCCCCAGAAAAGTGGAAGCTGTTATGGCTGAAAAGGGGGGAACTCTATATTAATGCTTATGGATTTAGAATCGAATGTCGTAAAAGCTCCTGTAGGTGCAATGTGTAGGGGTCTCAATACTTTTCTCCATATAGTGTGTGTGGTACACTTTTAATAAAGACATCGATTAAAACAAAAAGCTTTGGTGTCAATCTGTCTGACTTCCAGCCTATGGAATTTCTGCACTACAATAGATAGCCCACAAAACAAGAGATTGTAAGAGATGTGGCAAGTATAGGTAGACCATTAAATCCAAGGATGACATTGTATCCAAGTTCTTTCTGAAGCTGAGCAAGTTTTTTGCCGACACACGTAGATTGAATACAGGTCTGAGAAAGGCAGTCACAACCCTCGTTCCAGAGCAAGAAATGTAACATAGCCATTGAATCGTGAAGGGGAAAATATTATGCACATATAAAAAAAGAAAACTACCTAGTGTATTCTTCTAATTGGGTACCAGTATATGTAGTATAGCTTTCATAAGATTTGACAGAACAATGGCATGTTCAAATTAAAAACAAAGCCATAATCATAAAAAAACAACCGGTAACTTGCAAGTACTATTGTGTAGGAGAAGCAAAATAATCAAAACTGCAGAACTGAATGTCAGGCTATTCAAATGTAATGATCCAGACTATATACTTGTTGAGGAATGTCTGTGTGCAAATGGGAACTCCAGCAACACCGAAGGCAGCGTTCGTCTGATATTGACCCTAAAAAAGAAACCTGGTTTGGCGCTGCAGTGGAATCCGTAGGTAGTCACTCATACACCTAATGGGACAGTGCCAGTATAAAGGAGGTCAGGATCCGTTCAATACTCCACATTGTGCTTGATGCTGAAATGGGTGGTCCGTTTTGGACTATCCTTACTTGTAGCAAGGGTCTGTTCACATTAAACAACCTTGCACCATTCTCCGGAAGCTGGCTCTCAGCTATTTTTAAGTGCTGGAAAATAACACCTTAAAAATAGATGGATAATAGTGCAACACCACAGGGTTGGTTTCACAGCACACCCTTTTATTCCATACTCACAAAGTATAAAAAGTAAAAGCGTATCAAACATTAAAAACATCGGCATGCCAAGTAATCTTTCCTGACCCAGGGTGTCGCCCTTTCGGCTTCTTCCGGGGCATGCACCATCACTGAAACTTAGTCGCTAATGTGTTGTGGTCCTCATACTATATTCCATTTTACTATTGAAACATACAGGCGCAAACATCGATAGACAAATGTATGTCTTACAAACATAAAAAATATATACAACATTGCACTACACAGAATGTCAGAATAAGTATGTCCGGCACATATTTACTCTAAACCAGGGGTCTCAAACACACGGGATGCATGCGGCCCCTGAGGCTGTCATCTGCAGCCCGCGGGACACAGAGCCACCAGTATAGGCTCTGCTCCGGGTCTCTCTGGAATCCCATGACAGCGCTGTCCATATATGGATAATGTCTGGGGCTTCAGGCTCTGCTCCGGAACTCTGGGGACGTATCTGACATCACTGTGCATATATGGACAGTCATGTCAGCAGAGCTGTAGTCCCAGGCAGAGTGCTAGAAGCGGGACTCCAGCTCTGGACAAGCCCCTTACATCACTGTCCTTAAATGGACACTGTCAGGGGCTTCCCCCAGAGTTCCAGAGCAGAGCCTATACTAGTTCTCTGGGGTTCCCCCTGACATCACATTCTGGTCCAGGAGGATCCCTGACATCACGGTCTACGGACAGTGATGTCAGGGGCTCCTCCAGCAGAGGAATCTCCTGCCAAAGCCGTGGCAAACGCTCTGGCTGGGGATTCCACTCCTAGAGGGAGCCCCAGTGGAGCGATCTACAGGGGGCACTGTGGCATTATCTGCGAGTGGGTGTGGCAGAATCTACAGAGGGCACTGTGCAGATACTGCCACACATCAACCGGTAGATAATGCCACAGTGCCCTCTGCAGATACTGCCACACATCTACCCATAGACCAGGGGTCTCAAATTCGGCAGGGTAAGTGGGCCACATATATAGAAAAAATGGGAAGTTGATACAATACAAAATTATTGTTAATAAATTACTTATTTGAACTACTCTAACACTATTACTATAATAATACTACACTACTATAAAATTAATACAACATTACTATAATAATACCGCTAGGTGTAAAATTTGAGATATTTCACCACGTGCTTATTTCAACAATCCAGTTTCCCAGTTTGTCTCGCTAAATGCAGTCCGGCGGCTCAGTTGGCAGCGTTTGGCAGACACACATGTCAAGATTGGGCAGCCCCTTTTTAGATGCTGCCGCAGCGCCCTCGGTGGATTCTGCCACAGGGGCTTGCCCAGAGCTGGAGTCCCGGAGCAGAGCCGCTTCTAGCACTCTGCCTGGGATTCCAGCTCTGCTCCTGACATCACTGTCCATATATGGACAGTGTGTCAGGGTCTTCCCCAGAGCTGGAGTCCTGGGCAGAGCACTAGTAGGCTCTTCCTGGGACTCCCAGCTGTGGTCCTGACATCACTGGGACTCCTGCTCTAGGGAAGCCCCTGACATCATTGTCGATGTATGAACCGTGATGTCAGGGAATTCCAGAGTCCCAGAGCAGAGCCTGTACTAGCGCATACTATTCAAACTGTAACTTAAAGGGATGGCCTATCCTCCGGCTAGGCCATCAATAGCTGATGGGTCAGGGTCTCACTCCCGGGACCCCTGCCAATCAGCTATTTTGAAGGGCGTCGACACAAGTTGTGTTTACATGAGAAATAACTTTTTCTGCCATTATATGAATTGCATCCTGCACTTTTTTTTTTAGCAGTTTTCTCCTCTGCAGGCTCTATTTTATTTTTTCCTTTTGAGCTAGTGGGTGGAGCTTAACTGCTATCATGTCTTCCATAGACTGCATACAGAGAAGAGGAGTATCCTGCTCTTCATCTATCACATATACAGAAGCAGCAGTATGGAGTCGATTATACATTCGTAATAAGCAGTGTAGCTGTGAATCCATCACTGGGGAGAGATCTAACACTTACTAGCTGCTGAAGTATCTGTATATCTTTCACTACCCCCTCGCCTCTCCATAGACTTCTATGAGCAGCTGTAAATTGGTCCCTTAGTTAGCTGATAGTCTGCCACCTCTTGAGGAGTCAGAAAAAGCAGTAAATTCATTCAGAGTGAGTGAACAATTGGGGGGGGGGGGAGGGTGGAGGTATTTTTCTGCAATCTATTACAAAGTTAGTCACCATTCAAGACATCCTTTACTATGTATACTGGCGCCAGGTGTCTCCCTTCCTGTGACCTACTACCCCCACCCCCCCGTTGTCAAGCAGAATTTGTCCCTAGTTGCAGAGAAGACGGACTGCAGGAAGTGTGTCTCTGCACAGCCGCCCATAGAAGTCTATGGAGAGGAGGACGGAACAGAGGGTGAAGGAGACAGACGTTCTGCAGCTTCCTAGTAATCATTACAGTCTCACCCCAGTGCTGGATTCACCGCTACACTGCTCATTACTGCTGTATAATCTCCTCCATTCTGCTGCAGTGTGTATATTTAGGTGTATGGAAACAGTATTCTGGAGCTGACTTCTATGGGTGAGTTTCCTAGGTGTGACCTGTGCAGAGGTCACTATGCAGGGAGAGAAGGGGTGCGCTGTGTATGACCTATTGTCAATGATGTAGAGGTTATCATTCATTGTAATCCTGCCTGTGATTATATGGATATGACTGACCCTTCCTGTTCTGTAGAGATCACTTTTTAGCAGTCTATTCTTATGCTCCGTTGCCAGAGTGAACTACTAAATTTTTTATACAAACTACGTCATATAAAAATTTAACTCCTAAATATGTTTAACATAAAAACTTTATTCAAACAAGAAGTCATTTTCTGAAGTCCCATTCCTTTGAGCTACAATGTTGTTTTTTGTTTTTGTTTTTTTAGAGCTTTTATCATTTGTATAACGTGTTTTTGTTTTTTGTTTTTTTTCCATTTTTGTGTTTGAATTTTAAAGATCCTCATGATTTAAACTTGGAAGATGCCTTGGATGGGAGGAATGACCCAAATGGAGCAGGTAAGTTCTGGGATAAGCGATAAAAGATCATCTTATAACCACATGACACATAATTTAAGTTCACTTTATTTCACTCCGTTCCAGTGGGTACTAACCATTTGTAATAACCCTGATAATTGCCTTTTAAACATGAATTATCAAAACCTTTTTGTATTCTGCTGTACTTACAGGAGTTTTCCCACTTAGAAGGACTCCCACAACGTTTTTTGTATTTTCTGGCCCATTAGAGAAGCACATTATGTAAATTGTGGTTTAGGTAATCTTACCGGTGGCTGTATTTGTGAGTTATCCACTCCCTTCTGGTCCTCCGCTGTGTCATGTGACCAGCAATAGGACGATCTAACTGGCACAGCGCCTCATGTGGACAACAAGTCAGTTTCTCCATTCATTCCTATAAGACTCAGATCGAGCCTGTAATGAATTAACTTCACAAAACTTTAGATTATGTGTGTCTTATGGGTCACAGAATAATAAATGTTGTGGGAGTGCTCCTTTAAGACCACCCCTATTCTTGTATCCCTGATGTACAGCTGACCACATTCAGATATTATCGCCAAAATGAAGCATTATGTACATATTATTCGCGCATTGGGACGAGGGGTTGTTTTGTTTGTCTTCATTGACAGGACAATTGGCATGTTGCATCAATACACATTGGAGTAGAATTGACTGCATCTTCTGGGTAGACTTGATGCTGTCCTGATTTTTAGGAGGTAGATACATCTTAGGTCTGCACGAGGATACAATTTTGTAGTGTTAGACATTTTGTAATATTTACCAAACACTGATGCTGAAATCTTATTATATTAGTGCAAATTTATCCAGATTATTTTGCCTTTATATTGATGTAACTGTCATCAGAGACGCTTATTTAGTAAAGTCAAAAATATAGAAAGAATCCATATCCCGCAGCAGAAGTAATCTGCTGTCCAGAATGGCAGTCTCTTTGTTGGTATTAATGTGCAGTTATTAAAACATTCAATGATCTTCCGCACCCATTTTGAGAGTCCTGCCTGACATTTTTTTTTTTCTCAATACCCTCAACACTTTGTACAATGTCACGATACACCTGTATAAAGAAATATTCTCTGCCTTGGATCCTGTAATATCTAGCACAGGGTGTATTTTTATTTTTTTTCATACAAAGAATGGAGCACACCAAGTCTGGAAGGTGGATTCTGGGATGTAGTTTAGGAGGGAGCTGGAGATCAGATGTAGATATCTTGCTAATTCATTCTTAGTGAGACTAGCAGAGCATGTTATAGATGGTGACCGATACTATTCAAAGAGGAGAGAGGATTCACCCCTCCGATCATTTCCCTACAGCGGTAGCGGTTCTGTTGATGTAGGTGCACCCATTTTCCCCTATATTTTAGGACCTCTATAAGATGCTCTGAACAATATGAATTGGTAACTGTTTTTAATTTGCTCTAGCTTCTATAAGCGGGTAGCGATGAAATGCTCCAATGTATGAATTTAATACAGAACATATATGAAGATGAGGATTTGAGTACTTTGTGGAGGTTCATATCGATAAGGATATAAAATTAACATTTCCATGACTGTAGGTTCCACAATTAGAGATAAAGATAAACCCACAAGTGGTAAAGACACAGGTGAGACATTCTTCATTTGACTCCAGTTTTTCACTTCCCTTCTTATTCTCTAATCTTGTAATGTTAACATGTCCGTTCCCAGACACTCCTAACAAAGTCTAAGCTTGGCTGGATTGCATGTTGAACAAATCTTAACAAAATGCTGAGTGATCTATGGCTATTTGCTTTTCTGCTATTAAAGCATGTGACAAAGGCAAGCGGGGCAGAACCTTGTAAAAAAAGAGGGTTTTATGTTCCTTTTGGCCTACAGAAATCTTCCCCATTAAGTGGCCCGAGCAGCTTGGCATGTTATTTCTATGGAGGCATCAGGGACAATATTGGGTTCAAACCCAACACATTTGATCCCGCGGTTTTGGCTGTCCCCATAAACATTTTGGCAGATCTCCTCAAAATCGTTGATCTGCCAACACATCTCATGTTTGTGGTGAACTGATTTAAGATGAACGAACGTACGTACAGCATAATGGCTCAGGGGTTTGCTACGTTTCCTTGCAGTACTAGGGTCCTGGATTGGAATACAAGTTTGTATGTTCTCCCGTGTTTGTGTGGGATTCCTCTGGGTACTCTGTTTTTTCTCCATAGTGTCCAAAACATACTGATACATTTGCAAAATTGTCCTAAGTGTACGTGTGGCTGTACTGGGTAAAACGCAACCATTCACCCCATTGGGGAAAGGGACTGATAAGCGAAGACCATCTCTGTACAGTGCTGCAATATATGTTGGCGCTATATAAGCTACATGAAATAAATAAAACCTACAATTCCATATTTAACACTTGATTAAACCAAAATGTATTCAATCCAGTGGTTTACGACTACTTGACATAATGGTGACGATCTACAGCGGAGGAGAACCCTGCCCATGTGTGCTTACAATCTAAAGCAGAATATGAGTGTTAATACATTCCAAAAAATTCAGGGGTGTTCTGTCTAAGCTTGGGGTTGCTGGAGTCCTTTTCTTTTCTCCAGAACAGATGGTTGCTGTGCTGCTGTGTGGCTTCTCCTATTCTGCTTCAAAATGTATTTCCTTTTTTTTTTTTTTTTTTTTTTTTTTTCTTCCTCGTTGTAAAAATTGTACCAGTCGCTTTATTCAGTGTGGAAAAAGGCATTTGTGGCCAAATCAGGAGATTACTCCACAAGCACGAAGAAGTCCTAGATCAACAACCGAATCTGAATATTTATTTTTACGTTTCAGATCATTCAGACTCTGATTTGGACAACATATTTAATGGAGACTACAAGCCAGATAAAGGAAAAGGTAGTCCATCAATCTGTGGTGACTGCAATGAGAGGAACAGTGTCCGCATATTAATTTACATACAAGTATCGTTCATCTCCCCTGGCTAGGCTTAAGGACCACCGTGGTTAGCACTGTTGCCTTCCAGTACTGAATTTGAGGCTGACCAAAGTCCTCATCTGCGTGGGGTTTGCATGTTCTCCCCACGTTTGTGTGCGGTTTATCCGGGTATTCCGGTTTCCTCCATTCTCCAAAAATATACGGATAGGTGAAATTTCTTCCTATGAATGTGAATGATGACTGTGTACAGCGATGCAGAATATGTTGGCGCTATATAAGCAACAGAAATAAAACCTATCACCATTATTGCTTTCCACCGATCCAACCAAGGTTCTATATAGCATATGTTGTATGCAACGTACCAAAATAATTTGGCTATGAATTAGTATGTGTTATACATGGTGACTGAGAGCACCGTCCACTGCCAATATATTGCATTATACTGATGGTTAGACTGCACCCCCCCCCCCCCATAACCGACCACTTCAGGTCTAGAGGGGCAGGCAAGAAAATAGTCTGCCCCCATGATCACTACTTCATCTCCTATATCCACACATCTGAGATTCTGTAAAAATATTTATGTATATGTGTGAATGATGCTCGAATCTTTTTAAAACCTGCAATTTTAGAAGCTCCATAATTAAGATGTATTGTTACTTTTTAAAGAGGACCTGTCAGCTCTACAAAAATATCTCTAATTTAGTAAACACGTGTGTTTCCCATAAAATAGCAAGGCTTAGAATTTTGCTTTTTGATATTCCTCTGTTATTCCTCCAGGAAATGTAGGAATAAATCGAGAACTGGGTGTTAGCATTTTCCTTGTCAGTGGGGCATGTCCCTACATAGTCTGCCACTGTCTGATCCTTGCTGACAATGTTGCGACACTCTTTAGGGACACACCCCATTGACAAGGAGAATGTTCATGCCCCATTGTCCATTTATTCACACATTTCCAGGAGGGATAACAGAGGAAAAACACAACCTAGAGATTTAAGAAAACGTGCTTCTGAATTGCTATTTCATAGGTAGTACAAGTATTTCATAAATGGATGTGTCAGGAGGGTGGATGTATTGTCTTTAGTCTTAAACGTTTTATATCATGTTCTAGGGTTTCTTTAATGTTATTGCAGCTGTATGTATTGATATGATACATTTATTTAGGTGGGAGTCCTGGAGGTCGGGGGTCAGCAGGTGGTGCCGGTGCCAATGATAACTATGATAATACAGGTAGGTACTCTTAATTGAGTTCCTTCTGATATTCATTCTTTTGCTTTAAGAGTCTTCTATAAACGTATGTATTGTTAGAGAAGTATGAGAAGGGAGATATCTATTATTCATCAAACATTCATTTTCCCTTGTAGCTACATTTGATTATTTTTTTTACCCATTTGAAGTGAAAACCCCTCATTGTATGTAAAGAGCCCTTCCGATTTATGGCATCAATACCAAATATTTTATTATGTCATAGCGTTTGCTGCTTCCATTTCGATAGTATTCTCCCCCTTGTGGGTACATCTATTGCAGTTTCTATTTAGCCAATAAAACCTACTCTGGACTCCCACCTGTCTCCTTTGCTCCCCGGCGATCAGCTGATTCGCCCCAGGGAAAATACATGGCTGTTGGAAACACGGAGCTCGCAGTGCTACACTGTTTCTGGAACTCCCATTCATCTTTTTATAGGAGTTCTGAAAACTGCGGAACAAAAATACGCTCTGCTGTTTCCAGAAAGTCATCTTGTAACTCAGTGGCTGAAGCCCAGCGGCAGAAGGTATGATGGGGGTCAGAAGGCTCCGTTTTAGGGGTTGGTGGGGGTCCCATAGGTAGGACACACATCTTTGGGACATTTGTGGCATATCCTCTGGATATACTATAAATGTCAGAGATGGGAATACCCCATTAAGCATGGTTTATATCGGGCTCGGTAGTATCATTAGAAATGTTCTCTGGTTAAGAGCATCTCTCCATGACAGAGCAGGGGTTTCCCAGCTGTTGCCGAACTACAACTCCCAACATATCCTGAAAGACCGTGGGAACCCCTATTAACAGCTTATCGTTGAAGGGGGCTTTTTTGTATTGTGCAGTCTGTCTTGCTGTAGAAATAAGACTCTACAGCATGTTTTACCAGGTTTTTTTTAAATCTATTTTTAGGAAAGCCAACGAACAAGTTCTTTATTAGTTTATTTCCTAATAGCCAATCCTCCTAGTAATGCAGAAATACATCCTCTGCTTCCATAGCAGACAGGCAGATTTGACTTTCAGGATTCTTTGACAGCAGTATTGACTGACACCCAGCTTTCCCAGAAGTAAGAAGTGGCTGAATAGATCATAAGACTTCACACAAGACGACCTCTGAGTCCTATTATGCACCAATGATTTTATTTTAAGAGGAAATTATATATAACATGAACTTTTTCTCATGACAGGCAGTGTAGCCGAAACTGGAACCATTGCCGGGATTGCAAGCGCCGTGGTGATGGCATTAGTTGGGGCTGTGTCCAGCTATATCTCCTATCAAAAGAAGAAATTTTGCTTCAGTATTCAACGTATGTGGTTCTTCATTCACTAGAAGTGATGTAGAATATGACGTATATAACATATATTCAATAAAAATGCAGTGTTAAAGTTAATATATATACATACATACATACGGCGTGTAGGAGGCAGACAGAACGTTACATTCATCTACAATCCTACACCAGAAGAATGATACATGAAGTCCAATCTGCTGTGGCGGGCAATACCGGCACCTTTTCTATAGTAATTTCGAAAGGCTCCCTATACCTGAACCAGGGACATTGGATGCATGAAGACATATGCTGGGATGCACAATGGGGCAGCTTTACTGCTGTATCTGTGTCTAGAACAAAATATTTGGCGCATCTTATGTTAGACTAAAAAGTCTAGTGAGGCAAAATCCGCTGTTCTCAAATTAAAGTGTCTAGAAAAGGGGCTGTGGCTTAGAATAGAAAGGGTGGGGCTTAAAATGCAACAAAAAAAGAGCTCCCCAAAAGTTGCTACAAAGAAGAGTAAAGTGTGTAACATGTCAAGCATGATGCGCCAAATTTATCATACAGTGTGCTGATAATTTTGGTGCTTTTTCAGACTACCTAGTTTAAGGTTGTTCTGTCTAAATCCAAGACCACTTAGTAAATCTGCCCCAATGTGTGCAACGTAATGTAAGCTTGTCTAGGGCCATCAAAGCTTAAAGGCCATGTCTGCCGTTTCAATAGTTTTTTTTTTTTTTTTCTTCAATGCATCTCTAATAGTGTTCATGTAGTATTCACATTGTAACTATATTAATGGAGGGTGAATGAGCTGATCTACTATGGTTGTATTTGTCACGTCTTACAATTGGGATGATATATACTTAATATACGTGCTTACGTCATGCCTTGTAAACTGGTTATATTCTAAGCCCATGTAAAAAAAGAAGGAAAAGTAGGAATACCGTGCAGAATATATATTTTTTTGCAGGATCCCTCAGGATAGAATAGTGTAGTGTACGAAGTTTTTCCATCCTCAAAAAAAAAAAAAGGTATACCAGGCTGACGGAGGCCAAAAGTACACTCTTTTGGACCTTGTGGCGCTTATGGAGCGCTGTGGACATGTTTAGCATGTACGTAGGTCGCTTACCAAATGTGCACGCTAAACGTAGGGCCAAATTGTGATGTGAACAGACCATAAGGCATCATGCACACGTCCGTAGCCATGTGCACGGCCGTAATTTTCATGGTCGCAGCCATTATTTGCTATGAGCCTGGACCGCAGAACACGGCCATAATAAGACTTGCCCATTCTTTCTGCGGTCCGGGCTCCTGGGCCATGCACGGCCCGTGGAAACCACTGTCGTGTGCATGGCCTCATAGGAATGAATGGGGCCGCAATTCTCCTGTGGATTTTCGGGGGAATTACGGCCGCAAAAGCACGTTCGTGTGCATGGGGCCCTAAGACCAGTAACCTGGTGCTTACATGTTTTCGATAAACTGCTTAGTCCTAACCGGGCTGTAGAACAATACATTTTTATTTATGACTATAATCAAGCAGAAGGCTTGAGAAAGCGGGTCTATGTGAAACAGCTGTTGCCTGTGAACTTGTGCATATCTCCGTCTCCCCCCACTTCTCATTGAGCAATAAAACATATGAAAACGTCAGATTTGGGTGAGTGCGGCTCTATTTCTTTCTTCATCGCGATATATATGAACTTTTCTTGCTGAGCCAGCACCTCCCTTGACACACACCGTGTCCGTGTACATGCTGCCGGGGCAGTGATCTGCCAAATGCCCGGAGAACTATTGATTGCAGCAGTGCCGACTTTTATTCTTTTGCTATTGCATAATCCAAAGGATGCATTGACTTTAGGCATGGTAGTAGCAAATGATCAGATCAAAGTGTTTTCTATTAGAATGTTTTTGTTTTTATGAAGAAGTTGATCTTTGTTCACATGTTTTTTGGCCTACGTTTTACGGTAGATGGTAAGAAAATCTGCTTACGTGTTTGTTAAACGTAGGCTGTGACTGATGCCTAACAGTGGCATCCGTCACCTAGAGACTTTAATGGTATATGTTAAACGTAAACTTTCATGACCCTGTTCATGGCGTATATGTTTACTGCATACCATTAGTCTATGGGTGACAGATACCACTGCTAGTCTATGGGTGATGGATGGCTATTAGGCCGGGTTCTCACGGGTCAGATACGCTGCCTAAAAATCACTCCGCATGTCCGATCTGGAAGCCGCAGTACATTCTGTCCGAAAAATGACACCATGTTGTGTTACGTTTTTTAGGACTTTTTTTTTCGCTACGGAAAGCAGCGGTAAAAAACACTCATACTTACCAAGGCCGTTGTTATGGTGACGCGTCCCTCTGGGGTTGGCTTCCCTGGATGACGCTGCAGCCCATGTGGCCACTGCAACCTGTAATTGGCTGCAGCGGTCATATGGTATGCAACGTCAACCCAGGAGGCCAGACTGGACTAAAAACAGACTTCTAGGTATGTGTTTTTTGTTGTTTTTCCGTAGCTACGATTTTTGTGAATACACCGCAAAAGTTGCAACACTTTGCTTTCTGCTGCGGGATTTGCATCTCCATTGAATTCAATGGGGAAAACCCGCAACGGAAAAATCACTAAGACGCAGCATAAATTGACATGCTGCAGATTTAAATTCCATATCGCAGGTCAATTAACATTTACCCTGCGGTTTTTTTCCGAAGCATGGGCATGAGGTTTTCTATATCTCATCCACTTTGCTGCTACTGTAAATGCAGCGGAATTTCTGCACATAATTCCGTTGCGGAAATTCCGTAGCGTTTACGCAACGTGGGAACCCGGCCTTATGGTAACAGTTTAACATATATGTCCTGAAATCTATTGAATATCTTGTGGTATGTATGTTAAGCGAATGCCTGTGGCATATGTCACCCATAGGATCCCAGGTTAAAAAATGTATGCCGCTCTTTTTTTGCGTAGTCCGGTTGTACAGAACAGCCTAATCTACTACGCTTATTCTATACTTCAAATAAGATTCTAATAAAGGCCCTATGGATACATTTAGCATGTACGCCTGGAGCTTTCCTGACGTAAACACTAAACGTAGGGCAAAAATGTGATGTGCGTGGCGCCTTGTACAGGTAAACGTTTTTGCTATCCAGTCCTGTAAAGATTCTGTCTTTCATGTTGCCCAATTTCAGGTGTGATCGTGTTGTAGTTTTCCTGCGCAGTCTAAGGGTATTGTTCACACGGCAAACTAAAAACGGACGTAAAATACAGAGCTGGTTTCAAGGGAAAACCGCCCCTGACTTTCAGCCGTTTAAAAAACGCATCAAAAAACGCTTGATGCTTTAAAGAGACGTTTTTGGAGCTGTTTTCTATTGAGACAATGGAAAAACTGCTCAAAAAAAAGGCTCAAGGAGTGAAATGCACTTATTTTTAGGAGATTTTTTTTTTTTTTTTACAAACTGCCCCGTCGGAACGAAGCGCTGTTTTTCAATGGGCAGATGTTTGGAGGCGTTCAGCTTCAGCGTTTACGGCCCGAAAAACGGCTGAAAATGTGCGAAATTTTCATACTTTCAAACTTGGTTTCATACTTATCGTAACTATTTTTTCTTTTTCTGCGTTTTGGTTTTCGCAACATCTGAGGTTTATGGTGTTTTACCTACCCATTAAATTCAATGGGGAAAACGCGCAACAAAAAAACTGAGATTATGCAAATACAATTAACATGCTGTGGATTAAAATTCCACGTCGCAGGTCAATTTCTGAGCCTTTTTTCTGCTCCTCATTTACGCAGAGTGTGGATGAGATTTGTTCAAATTTCATCCACCCTGCTGCTACTGCATTATGCTGCGGATTTTCCGCAACAAAATCTGTTGCGGAAAATCCGCCGTATTTATGCTGTGTAGTCTAAGAATTGATCTACTAGCTTTTATTAAAATTTTTCTTTCCAGCAATTAGTTACGGGTTGCAAACAGAATGCTAATGACCAGGCTGCCGCTCCAAACAAATCTCGTTGAATTGGCACGTGTGATGCGAGTCATTTAGTCTATACGCTAGCTCACAGAACAGAAGCTGTTTATACAGCAATACTTCTCAGTACATGTGGTGTAGACTTTTCCTTCAGTGGTGAAAAAATGTGTAAATTCTCATTTCTGTAATGAACATACGGTCCAAGACCTGATAAGACAGCTGTTATGGTGTTTGTAATGGTGTCTCGCATAGACCGGATATGGCCATGTTCACACATTCTGGATTTAGGCGTGGATTTTGCACCTAAATCCTGATAGAATCCGCTAACGTTCTGCTAGCTATTCATATCACTGTGGTATTTTTAGATCCTATTCACATGCTCTGAAAAACATCTTATCAAAATAATGAATGTGTGCTGCACGTTATTGCCGTGGATTGTGATAGGCTAATCCTTGTGCGGTCCAGTATACAATCCACTGCATAAATCTGGGTTTTCAGATGCAGTATCCTGCAGTAGATTTTATAAAAAAAATCCACTCCAAATCCGTGCTGTGTGAACATAGCTCGTACGGCTATTAGGGCGGATTTACACGAACGTGATATACGTCCGTGCAACGTGCGTGATTTTCACGCGCCTCGCACAGACCTATGTTAGTCTATGGGGCCGTGCAGACAGTCCGTGATTTTTATGCAGCGTGTGTCCGCTGCGTAAAACTCACATGTCCTATATTTCTGCGTTTCTCGCGCATCACGCACCGATTGAAGTCAATGGGTGCGTGAAAATCATGCACAGCCCACGGAAGCACTTCCGTGGGACGCGCATGATTCACGCAACAGCAGTAAGAAGTATGATTGAAAACAGAAAAGCACCACGTGCTTTTCTGTTTACAAACATCCAAACGGAGTGTCATAATGATGGCGGCTGCGCGAAAATCACACAGCCGTGCATCATATGGTGGTGACACACGAAGCTGTTAAGTTCCTTTTGCGCACGCAAAACGCACACACGTGTAAATCCGGCCTTAGGCGAACTGGCAGGTGCAGGAAGTTACAAAGTGGAGTGGTCCCTTTCGTTGCTGTAGTTCTTACACATGGGTTATGGACAGGGGGCCAGTCTGGGCCAAGGGTCCTCGGTGTAATCTTAATGTGATCTGAATAAGTCTTTATAACGATACCTCATAATAGAAGAACAATAAACATACTACAATAAATATATATTCCGAAATGCAGCTTTCTAACCCAAGATTACTATTGACTACCAAGTATATCTGTAAACACAATCCTAGGTGTTTTGCACCATTCTCATACTAGATTAGGTTCACTCAATATTTTTTATTTCTGGCCAAAGTCAAACTTATCTGCTGGTATCAAAAGATAGATGGTTTATTAGCACCATTTCATTGCTCCATCATCACCATTCAGCCTAAAGGGACGGCATAGATTTCATATGCCCATTTTATTTTTGATCTGTTTGACGTTTATTGACTTTTCAACTAGGAGATGAAGAATCTATTGTGTATACAAGCACAACTCCTACCATGGCACCAATTCTAGATGTGGTGGCCAAAAATAAAAATGTTTTCACCCATCTTGTAAGTATGGCCAGTGTTCCAAGGGATGATTGAGACCATGCAATATCTGACGCAGACAACTGGACTCCATGATACGCTTTTCAGAAGAGCTTTGCTTCTGCCTTTGACTTGTACCAGTGTCTGTCACGTGGCGGCTCTGAGCTGCAGTAAGGCGCAACTCTGGCCCTACTTACTGTTCGTTGAATACCTCATGCAAATTTTGGTGTCCTCCTCCAGCCAGGGGCCTTTTCCTGCTACCTAAAGCCATGGGTCATTTTTAACGCCATTTCTTCCATAGGACTAAACTCCCTGTGAGAACTGTATGTTTGATTTCTCTTTATAGTGCTTATTAATACATTGTCAATGAGCGTCAAAGTTAAATAAAAAAAAGTATGTTACGAACGTTAGTGGATCACTAAGACCAGATATTTTGTTTCCCTTCTCTTTATATTATATACTCCTTTTCTTCCGCGCTAGAGAATTGGTTTCATAATGTTATCTCCGTTCAGTCATTTGCCATAATCCTTTAAAGTTTTCGGAGCTCCGCACAGCCCTGTATTCGTAAAGCCTTTCATAATGGTGTCTCCAGACTGCTGCACAGCATCTTTGTATCCCTGGAACAGAAAACATCAAATGAGCCGTGCAGGAGAAATAGTTTTTATTATTTATTTTTTTGCCTCCAGCACAAAGAAAATGATATGTGAAGCCAGCGAGGACAGCTGTAGTAATGCGGCTCAGAACAGGAGATAATGGCTCTCTGTAGATCACTGTTCTTTTCCACACTATACGGTGGTATATTTCTACTATAGGGGGCTGAGGCGACACAACCGTTCCAGTGCATCTCTAGTCAGTTACTGCGGTCACCGATATAAGGCCTCCTCTGATACTGAACCATCACCGCCATTAGCGCGCTCACTGTAGTAACTCTTTATACCGCTACTGATAGTGGGACTGGTCCCTCAGACAGACCCTCAATAATTGTTTTATTTTATTCTTTCATATCCCAGAAGGACTTAATGCTGAGTATGTGAAAGGAGAGAACATGGAGGCTGTGATGGCGGAAGAACCTCAAGGTGAGACGTGTAGAGAATGTGGAGCTTCCACTGTAATATTACTTTTGATGCGTTTTATTTCTCTTAAGATGTCCATTGTTTAGGAAAGATTTCCGGTCTCTGTTTCCACTTCTCTGCCTATATTCAGGCGTAGATGTCATGTGCGAAGTTGTAGCAAAAACAAAATGTATTTTGAATGACTGATACTCGCTGGCTGTGTATCCGTATGTGACAGTTAAAGGCGTTGTCCACTACTGAACAACTGATGACCTATCCACCGGATTGGTCTTCAGTATTTAGTCGGTGCGGGTCCGGGCACCGGACATTATGGCCGATTATGCGATGTACAGAGCCGGAAGCAGTTGGCTCCATATATAGCATAGCGGCCATGCTGCAGGTCTGCTCCTATTCACTTGAATAGGAGCAGAGCTGCAGCTCGGCCGCTATTCAGTGGCCGGAGCCAACTGCCTCCGGCTCCGTACATCGCAAAATTGGCCATAACGTCGGGTGCCCAGAGGCAGCCAGAGAGGCTTAACGGTGCGGGGTCCGGTTGTCGGACCCCCACAGATCATGTACTGATGACCTATCCGGTGGACTTGGCCTTTAAATTCCCAAGATCTTAATCCGATCAAGCATCTGTTGATTCATGGGGGGCCCCACCTTGCAATTTACACTACTTATCAGCAGATCCTTTAGCGTCTTGATGCCATATACCAGAGGACACCTTCACAGGTCTTGTGAAGTCCATGCCTCAACAGGTCAGTGCTGTTTTGGCATCATGAGAGGGACCTAAACAATATAAGGCAGGTGGTTTTGTTATGGCTGGACAGTGTATGTCAGGTCCTCTTTAAGGATTTTGACACCTCTCCTGACAGGTCTATTTAAATACTTATATTCTCATGAAATGTTCTGGTGCATCTTCTCTTTAAAACTCTGTATTGTGCTATTCCTCTATTACTCCTCCTAGAATTTTATGAATAAATTGAAAACTGGGTGTTAACAGTTGGTGGTGTGTCCCTACACCGTCCAAGCAGTGCTCAGTCAGACACTGTAGGGATACACCCTCACAAGAGGAATAGCAACGCCTAGATGTCAATTTATTCATACACTTCTTGGAAGAACAGAATTCTGCATTGTGCCATTCCTCTAAGTAGAAATGGTCCAGAATTGTTTTTTTATGAGCAATACAAGTATTTACTAAAAAAGGAAATGTCAAGTGATGACACGTCCTCCTAAAAGTCTCTGAGGTCATAAAACCTCACCCGCTCAAGGTCAGACTATATATTTATTATATTGACATTAGAAGAGTCGACATGTTCATATGTGCAGGTTATACATTTCCTAGGATATGGGGGTCCAGCAGAGCGATAAATGCTGTGTTAGCGGCTCTCCACTCTGACTGATAGTCGGGGCCCGAGCTGGTACTGCACCTACATCAACATGTTTAAAAGGTCTAGAAAAAGAGGCATAGCTAAGAGGAGTCTAATGAACCAAATGGAATGCCCTACCCCAATAAGTAGTAATGGCAGATACTATGTCGGCATTTAAAAATAAAAAAAATGTAGATTAATTATTATCCTCGATGCCATTTATCGGTAAATCAGGCAATAAATGACGTGTAATTTATTGAGAGGTTGAACTTCATGGACTTTTTTTTTTTTTCCTTCAACCTGTGTATAGATATACGCTATTTTATGTGTAAAAAAAATATTGGTGAAGTGTACGCCAGCGATGAGGTGGTTAAGGAAAGGTGTAACATATTTAGAGTTGAGCCAAATACTGTGGCCGAGGTGTAAGGCCGCTGGTGTATGAGGCAACAAATTTATGCAAGGGGTTATCCAGCTGCAGAAAATTGTATCCCAATGATATAAATGCTTAAAATAAGGACACCTGCTAATACACGTCATTTCCGTATCGCAACGATTCTTAGATTGGGAACAGTCACATGTCCCTGGAAGTCGTGTAATTCTTTCCGCTTTCATGCGCCGACACTTGCCCACCTGACCTCTCCCATTGTGTCGACGCGTCTTCAAAGCATGCGACCGATAAATTTCCTTAATGTGCCGACAATGACCTCTATTTTTAAAATTCTCTCTGCTGCTGTCTATTTGCTAAAAACAGCCAATCCTCGAGAATTTTCCATTTGGCCAGAGTATATAAAACCTATACGTTGCCATAAAGTCCGCTAAGAGGTCGGTAAAACGCGCTTGATAAGCTTTGGATAATGAATATGGGAAAGGTTTGTTTTGGAAGAGCCTACTGGTCTAACTGATTTTACTTTACTTTTTCAGTGAAATATTCTTCGTTGGAATCTCAGCTTGCTGTTCCGCCAACAGGAGATCCATCAAAAGTGTGAACACCGCAGCCTTAGTAGGATTCCCCCACAAGTTCTATTACCAGCTGCACCTTTTAGGGTCATTTTATGAAAAATGCTGAAAAGAAAAAAAATTATCTCCACTAGTGAAGTGACCGAATCTGGCTACTATAGGAAATGCCACCTGGTTTCCTTGTCACTATTTTACATAACTACACCCCCCCCCCCACCCCCCGCACCTCGTTTCTCTGGGGAGAGTTGTATATTT